>NC_091285.1:725315414-725560414 GCF_032444005.1 Ranitomeya imitator | reverse complement strand
TTCACACTAGCGTTGTTTTCAATACGTCGCAATGCGTCGTTTAGGGGAAAAAACGCATCCTGCAAAGTTGTTTGCAGGATGCGTTTTTGCCCCATAGAGTAACATTACCGACGCATTGCGACGTATTGACACACGTCGCAAACCGTCGTGCGACAGTTGCACAGTGTTTTGGCGAACCGCCGGGAGCAAAAAACGTTAAATGTAACGTTTTTTGCTGCCGACGGACCGCTTTTTCCGACCGCGCATGCGTGGCCGGAACTCCGCCCCCACCTCCCCGCACCCCACAATGGGGCAGCGGATGCGCCGGAGAAATGCATCTGCTGCCTCCATTGTGCAGCGCATCAAACGCTAGCGTCGGAATCTCGGCCCGACGCATTGCGACGGGCCGAATCCGACGCTAGTGTGGAAGTAGCCAAAGAAAATGGAGGGTGAAATGGAACCGAGAGAAGAACAAGGACCATCTAGCCTGGCGAGAATTTAGCCGCTGGGCGGTCTGTAAATAAACCAAATTCTTGTGGTCAGTGAATACTTGGAAGGGAAAATGATCCCCCTCCAAGAGATGTCTCCACTCTGAGAAGGCTAACTTCATTGCTAGCAACTCCCTGTCCCCGATGGAATAATTCCTCTCTGCTGGTGTGAAGGTTTTGGAAAAGAAGCAAGGATGCTTCCGACCTTGAGCATCCTTTTGGAAGAGGACTGCTCCAGCACCAACGGAAGAGGCATCCACCTCCATTATAAACGGCTTATCTACATCGGGGCAATGTAGAGTGGGAGCGCTGGCGAAATGTGACTTTATGGAGTTACAGGCCTCGGAGACCTCCTCAGACCACAATTTGGGATTTGCTCCCTTCTTGGTGAGGGCTACCAAGGGAGCTACCAAAGTTGTGAAATGAGGAATGAACTGGCGATAATAGCTAATGAACCCCATAAAGCGCTGCACCACTTTAAAGGGAACCTGTCACCCCGTTTTTTGAGATTGAGATATAAATACTGTTAAATAGGGCCTGCGCTGTGTGTTACTATAGTGTATGTAGTGTACCCCGATTCCCCACCTATGCTGAGAAATAACTTACCAAAGTCGCCGTTTTCGCCTGTCAATCAGGCTGGTCAGGTCGGGAGGGCGTGTTCACAGCGCTGGTTCTTCCTCAGCTTTACGTTGGTGGCGTAGTGGTGTGCGCCTGTTGAAGTGACTAATCCACTGTGGGCACGTGAACAAGCAGCGCGCGATCTGCGCTGTCATCCCTTTCGTCGGTGGGGGCGGCCATCTCCCTGGGGCCGCGCGTGCGCAGATCGAGTGCTCTGCTGCACGGGGCTTCAGGAAAATGGCCGCGGGATGCCGCGCGTGCGCATTAGAGATCGCGGCGGCCATTTTCCCAAAGCCGAGATGCAAACTCGGCTTTGGGAAAATGGCCGCCGCGATCTCTAATGCACATACATGTACACATGTATCTGTATGTCTTTTTATTACCATATTTTTATACCTTTTTCTTTACTGTAAGCACTGTACCTTTTTGTATTAAAGCATAAAACTTTAACAAGTTGAACCTGGTATGTTCTAAAGAATCCATATCCTTAAACAGTTTGATCCTTATGAGTGGTAGACAGTATTGGTAATATTTCCGGGACTCCTCACCCATGTGTTTGGTGAGTGGTGGCAGCGTGTGTGAGCGGGTGTGTGGCCTGGGTCGGTGTGTGATTTATGCTCCCATTACAGCATAAGACAAAGGTTGAATGCTGGACTGAGAGAGGGGAGATAGATTAACCCTTGCAGGCGCAGCCCGGAGTCACGTGCTGAGAGCTGGTACGTGACAAATTGGTGGAAGCACTGTGGGATCCGTGACACACACGCACACGCACACACACACACCACTGAGCTTGTATGCTGCAACTCCAGCCCCCCTCCCTCTTGTATCCTGTGTGCCGCAATACCCCCTCTCGGAGCCTGTGCACAGCAACTCCCCCTACCCCAGTCGCTCTTGGAGCCTGAGTGCGGTGTCCTAAATTTCTCTTCCCCCAGTCTGAGCATCCTGTTAACCTCTTGGCTTTCTTGTGTTTTAGAAGCGTATGTCGGTGACTGAGGGTGGAATTAAGTACCCTGAGACCACAGAGGGTGGTCGCCCCAAGTTGGGTGGTTTGATGGACCCTCGTCAGGGTGTGGTTGAGCGCACCGGCCGCTGTCAGACATGTGCAGGTATGTCCACGCTGTGACTGCTCTGGGCAGTTAGCGGTTGGTGAGGTAGTACTACCAGGGTGCCTATTGCCATCTCATGCCCATTTGTGGGTGTCTTCTGACAGGGAACATGACGGAGTGCCCGGGCCACTTTGGACATATTGAACTTGCTAAGCCGGTCTTTCATGTTGGATTTCTGGTGAAGACCATGAAGGTTTTACGTTGCGTCTGTTTCTTCTGCTCCAAGTTACTGGTAGATGCGGTAAGTTGGGGTGTCTGTGGGGGACATCTATGGTTTTTCTCCACGTAGACTTCATTTTTATTTTATTTTTATAGAATAACCCAAAAATAAAAGACATTTTGACAAAATCTAAAGGACAACCAAAGAAGCGTCTGACCCATGTATACGAGCTGTGTAAGGGCAAAAACATCTGTGAGGGGGGTGAGGAGATGGACAACAAGTTCGGGATGGATCAGAATGAAGGAGATGAAGACATTCAGAAAGAGAAGGTAGGGAGCAGGTCACTGGCTGGGGGTTGTCGGGGTTGGCTCCGTATCGGGGTAACTCTGCTTCTGTACTCCATGTCTTCATCTTTCAGGGCCATGGTGGCTGTGGTCGCTATCAACCAAGGATCAGACGTACAGGCCTGGAGCTGTATGCAGAGTGGAAGCATGTAAACGAGGACTCGCAGGAGAAGAAGATCCTGCTGAGCCCTGAGCGGGTCCATGAGATATTCAAGCGCATCACAGACGAGGAGTGCTTCATCCTGGGAATGGAGCCACGATACGCTCGCCCCGAGTGGCTGATTGTCACTGTTCTGCCAGTACCTCCTCTGTCTGTGCGGCCTGCAGTCGTAATGCAAGGGTCAGCCAGGAACCAGGTAGGTCCAGGTCATTGGGCATGTGGGTGGTAAGTACAATACAGAGCAAAATTTTGGACTCACCTTCTCATTTAAAGATTTTTCTGTATTTTTATGACTATGAAAATTGTACATTCACACTAAAGGCATCAAAACTATGAATTAACACATGTGGAATTATATACTTAATTTCAGTTGTTTCACACTTTGTTATGTCTTATATTCTAGGTTCTTCAAAGTAGCCACCTTTTGCTTTGATGACTGCTTTGCACACTCCTGGCATTCTCTTGATGAGCTTCAAGAGGTAGTCACCGGGAATGGTTTTCACTTCACAGGTGTGCCCTGTCAGGTTTGGTGTTGGGACCATCAGTTGTGTTGAGCAGAAGTCTGGTGGATACACAGCTGATAGTCCTACTGAATAGACTGTTAGAATTTGTATTATGGCAAGAAAAAAGCAGCTAAGTAAAGAAAAACGAGTGGCCATCATTACTTTAAGAAATGAAGGTCAGTCAGTCCGAAAAATTGGGAAAACTTTGAAAGTGTCCCCAAGTGCAGTGCCAAAAAACAATCAAGGGCTACAAAGAAACTGGCTCACATGAGGACCGCCCCAGGAAAGGAAGACCAAGAGTCACCTCTGCTTCTGAGGATAAGTTTATCCGAGTCACCAGCCTCAGAAATCGCAGGTTAACAGCAGCTCAGATTAGAGACCAGGTCAATGCCACACAGAGTTCTAGCAGCAGACACATCTCTACAACAACTGTTAAGAGGAGGAGACTTTGTGCAGCAGGCCATCATGGTAAAATAGCTGCTAGGAAACCACTGCTAAGGACAGGCAACAAGCAGAAGAGACTTGTTTGGGCTAAAGAACACAAGGAATGGACATTAGACCAGTGGAAATCTGTGCTTTGGTCTGATGAGTCCAAATTTGAGATCTTTGGTTCCAACCACCGTGTCTTTGTGCGACGCAGAAAAGGTGAACGGATGGACTCTACATGCCTGGTTCCCACCGTGAAGCATGGAGGAGGAGGTGTGATGGTGTGGGGGGGCTTTGCTGGTGACACTGTTGGGGATTTAGTCAAAATTGAAGGCATGCTGAACCAACATGGCTACCACAGCATCTTGCAGCGGCATGCTATTCCATCCGGTTTGCGTTTAGTTGGACCATCATTTGTTTTTCAACAGGACAATGACCCTAAACACACCTCCAGGCTGTGTAAGGGCGATTTGACCAAGAAGGAGAGTGATGGGGTGCTACGCCAGATGACCTGGCCTCTAGTAACCAGACCTGAACCCAATCGAGATGGTTTGGGGTGAGCTGGACGCAGAGTGAAGGCAAAAGGGCCAACAAGTGCTAAGCATCATGGGAACTCCTTCAAGATTGTTGGAAGACCATTCCCGGTGACTACCTCTTGAAGCTCATCAAGAGAATGCAAAGAGTGTGCAAAGCAGTCATCAAAGCAAAAGGTGGCTACTAGAATATAAGACATATTTTCAGTTGTTTCACACTTTTTTAAGTATATAATTCCACATGTGTTAATTCGTAGTTTTGATGCCTTCAGTGCGAATTTACAATTTTCATAGTCATGAAAAATCTTTAAATGAGGTGTGTCCAAACTTTTGCTCTGTACTGTATGTACTGATACATGTCTTCTAATCTTTCTGCCCTCAGGACGATCTGACCCACAAACTTGCAGATATTGTCAAAATTAACAACCAGCTGAGGCGGAATGAACAGAACGGAGCCGCAGCCCACGTAATTGCCGACGACGTGAAGCTCCTGCAGTTCCATGTTGCCACGATGATAGACAATGAGCTACCTGGCCTTCCTAGGGTAAGTGATGAAATTAGTGGAACGGCCATCAGCCGGCGTTTTCTGGAGCATTGAGAAAAGAAGCATTTGATAAAAGTATCCCATACTATCCTTATTGAAAAAATGACCAAGTATGGGATTGACAAGGTTACGGTTAGGTGGATTTGTAGCTGGCTGAGTGATCATCCGCAGAGTGGTGATGCTTGCACATCCAATTGGAAGAGTGTTTCAAGTGGGGTACCACAAGGCTCTGTCCTGGTCCAAGTGGTTGTCAACATTTTTATGAACAATGAAAAAGGTTCGGTTTCAGCTCGCCCCCATCAGCAAATCCAAGAAAGTCCACAGGAACATCCGAACAAGGAAAAAGCCACCTCCCAATGTCCAATATTGAATAAGTAAGAAGAAAATCCAGCTCCGGAATAAAAAAATCATCAAATTTATTTCCACATATTACAATTCAGAAAAAGCTGCTTGGGAATGACTGCTCAGCTATTCCAGAAAATAAGCCATAAGTTAGCTGAACGCGTTTCGAGCACACATGGTGCTCTTTGTCCACAGCATAAACTTGAATAGCCCAACAAGACATATCATGCTGTGGACAAAGAGCACCATGTGTGCTCGAAACACGTTCAGCTGACTTATGGCTTCTTTTCTGGAATAGCTGTGCAGTCATTCCCAAGCAGCTTTTTCTGAATTGTAATATGTGGAAATAAATTTGATTTTTTTTTTTTTTTTTTATTCCAGAGCTGGATTTTCTTCTTACTTATTCAACATGTTTATACATGATGTAGCTAAGGGAACTGAAGGTCCCCTAAGCAAATTATATGTCTGAGATGGTTTAGTGGATCCTGAACTGAGCAAGGAGTTGGACACGAGGACCCTTGAGGTCCCTCCCGACTCTAACTTCTATGAAGACGGCGGCACCATATTCTGCTCCCTATGAATCCTGCAAGTTCTTACCCTCTGCCTTACTCCCTTAGGCCATGCAAAAGTCTGGCCGTCCTCTGAAGTCTGTGAAGCAGCGACTGAAGGGGAAGGAAGGGAGAGTCCGAGGAAACTTGATGGGAAAACGTGTAGATTTCTCTGCTCGAACAGTTATCACCCCTGATCCCAACCTCTCCATTGACCAAGTTGGAGTCCCGAGGTCGATTGCTGCAAATATGACTTTTCCAGAGATCGTTACTCCCTTCAACATTGATAGGTGAGTTCCCAGATGTCTTATGGTCCTCCTCCTGTTATCTATATATCCTGTGGGCCACAGCCAGATGGGTCGCAGAGCTACAGGCCGGCTAGTCGCATGTGACAAGGCTTTTTGCATCATGCAGCTCTAATGCTTCAGCCTTTATTTCTTGTATTCAGGCTGCAGGAGCTGGTGAGACGAGGAAACAGTCAGTACCCTGGAGCCAAATACATCATTCGAGATAATGGGGATCGCATTGATCTTAGATTTCACCCTAAACCCAGTGACCTGCATTTACAGATTGGCTACAAGGTGAGGGGCTTTGTGATGCCCTTAGGATTAGGGAAAGCACAGACCTAAAAGACTCTAATGCCTCCTCTCTGCTTCCCTCCAGGTGGAGAGACACATGTGTGATGGGGATATCGTCATCTTTAACAGACAGCCGACGCTACACAAAATGTCTATGATGGGGCACAGAGTCCGCATTCTGCCCTGGTCCACCTTCCGACTGAACCTCAGGTAGGTCCTTTATCTGATATGTTGCCTTTTGTGCCATTTTTAGTTCAGTGGCTTAGCAGTTCTTTATTTCCAGTGTCACCACTCCATACAACGCTGACTTTGATGGGGATGAAATGAATCTGCATCTTCCGCAGTCTCTGGAGACGCGGGCAGAGATCCAGGAGCTCGCCATGGTACCTCGTATGATCGTCACTCCTCAGTCCAACAGACCAGTTATGGGAATTGTACAGGACACGCTGACCGCAGTTAGGAAATTCACAAAACGGGACGTTTTCCTGGAAAGGGTGAGTGATCAACTGAATTAGTCAGATGCTGTGGAGAAGGTCCGCATTGTTCCATTTCTCCAGATAAAGGTCTAATTACACAAATGTTCCAAATGTTATGTACTCGCGTACTGTTAGGTCAGGCTTATCTCTGGATTTTTTTTTTAGACTTGTATCCTGGAGATGCAGTTAGGCTGAGCTCCTAAGCATTTGTCGTCTTGTTGTCCTTTTACCTCTGCTGTGTATTCGGGTTAGGCTCATCTTTCTGGGCATTGCTAGTCTTGTATAATGTGTTGGGGTTAGGCCAGGCTCATGCCTGACCATAAACAGTACTGGTCAGGCCAGGCTCATAGTATACTGTAAAAGACATTAATACCTGCAGTTCAAGGGATACACTAAAGAGATTTGATTTTTTTTTATTTATTTTTGCATCTGTGGAAAGCTTCATTGTCGTATGTGGACTTTGTGGTCACGGCCTTCACACTAAACAGATCTAAAAGCATAATGTTATGAATTAATGACATGGTCTAATACTTCTGGACGGATTCCCCCAAAGCGCCATCCTTTCTTCCGCCTAGTATCTCGGTCATCACTGTCCTACCCCTTGGGCATCTTGAAAGAGCAGTAAAAAGCAGTCTGTATAATGGTCATGATCACCCCTATAAATTCAGAGTATTGTTATACCATAAAATATGTTTAAACAAATTTTATTGAATACATAAAGACACTAAACAAGGACAATGAATGAAAAACAATTTAAAAAAGCCTGAAATTGCTATACCAAAAAACTCACTAGTGGTCCGTGTGGGGACCAAAGCAAGCCTACTCCAAAGTGCCAGCTACAAATGCAGGAAAATGCGAAGATATAATAATAATAATGATGATGGCAGGTATAAATCGAAACTTGGTGTCAGGTGTAAATAAAATAAATCATTCAATGTAATGTAAAGTAGTGCTCTAACCCCACTGATCACAGAATGACATAAGGATCATAAATACACATATGCACACACATAAGCAATAAAGATCATCATCTATATATATAATTGTCTACGGTCAATTGGCCGGGCGGGATTTAAACACCGCTTCACTTTTTCTATTGATGCTGCCAATGCAGCATCAATAGTAAAAAGATATAATGTTAAAAATAATAAAAAAAAATAGTGATATTCTCACCTTCCGGCGTCCCCGGCAGCTTTTCCCGCTCCTCCTGATGCTCCGGTCCCAGTAATGCGTTGCGGTAATGACCCCAGATGACGCAGCGGTTTTGCGAGACGGCTACATCATCGCGGGTTATTGCAGCAAAGCATTACTGGGAACGGACCTGGCGGGAGCATCGCTAAAGGCCTGGGCTGGAGCCGGGGGCCGCCAGAAGGGGAGTATATAACTATTTTTTATTTTAATTCTTTTCTTTTTTAACAAGCATATGGTGCCCACACTGCTATATACTACGTGGGCTGTGTTAAAGGGAACTTGTTGCCCCCAAAATCGATGGTGAGGTAAGCCCACCGTCATCAGGGCTTATCTCCAGCATTCTGTAATGCATTCTGTAATGCTGTAGATAAGCCCCCGATGTAACCTGAAAGAGGAGAATAAGAGGTTAGATTTTACTCACCCAGGGGCGGTCCCGCTGCGGTCCGGTCAAATGGGTGTCTCCGGTCCGGAACAGCGCCTCCCATCTTCATTCCATGACGTCCTCTTCTGGTCTTCACGCCGCGGCTCCGGCACAGGCGTACTTTGCTCTGCCCTGTTGAGGGCAGAGCAAAGTACTGCAGTGCGCAGGCGCCGGGCCTCTCTGACCTTTCCGGCGCCTGCGCACTGCACAGCATTACAGAATGCTGTAGATAAGCCCCTGATGACGGTGAGCTTACCTCACCAACGATTTTGGGGGGTGATAGGTTCTCTTTAAATACTACGTGGGCCGTGTGATATACTGCGTGGGCCGTGTGATATACTGCGTGGGCCGTGTGATATACTGCGTGGGCCGTGTGATATACTGCGTGGGCCGTGTGATATACTGCGTGGGCCGTGTGATGTACTGCGTGGGCCGTGTGATGTACTGCGTGGGCCGTGTGATGTACTGCGTGGGCCGTGTGATGTACTGCGTGGGCCGTGTGATGTACTGCGTGGGCCGTGTGATGTACTGCGTGGGCCGTGTGATGTACTGCGTGGGCCGTGTGATATTTCTCTGCTGTTTCTGTGGTATGTGTTATAGGGGGGGGCCCACGGAGACTCTTTCGCCCGGGGCCCTCAAAAACCTGGAGCCAGCCCTCGCCCGATCGGCGCAGTCCGGCCGCGAATTGGCGCGGGATACGAACCACGCATGACTGATTGGTCGCGCCCGGCCGGTCGAATCAAGTGTATTCATTGCATTATTCTTAAATCTTCATAAATAAACTACATATACTCTAGAGCAGGGGTCCCCAACTCCAGTCCTCAAGGCCCACCAACATGTCATGTTTTCAGGATTTCCTTAGTCTTGCCCAGGTAATAATTGCATCACCTGTGCAATGCAAAGGAAATCCTGAAAACATGACCTGTTGGTGGGCCTTGAGGACTGGAGTTGGGGACCCCTGCTCTAGAATACCCGATGTGTTAGAATCGGACCACCATCTCTAGTAATATATAAATAAGTAAGCAAATTAAAACCACAAAACTGGTTTTGATAAGATGGTATGGTTAGTTAAATCCCAAGAACAGAGTGGATCTAGTTAACAAGCCTGCCATCCCTGATAGATCAAATAACTGCACATCGTTACTGCAAGATGGTTTTTGTGAGGGTAAAAGACCCACCTGTAAAGCAAAGGTATCAATAACAAAATAAGGGATAGAGGCTTAGATGTGAATAGTAAATAATCACAATAATGACACCAATAAAGAGGCAAAATGCCCCATAAGGGACTCAAACCAAGGTTAAACCTGCTGCCAGCATGTTGGTGAAGAGGAGGCAAACCCCACGCTTTTCGCCACCTTGAAGCGTGGCTTAAGGGGAAAGGACGTGCGCTTATGTGTCCAAAGTAGTGTCTTGTATATATCGTATTGTGACTGTAAATACCGGGCACATGAGCTGGCTCGTGCAGGAAGGTAGCGTCCGGAAACAGTGTCTGCACTGGCGCAGTGAACTGAGGTCAGGAGGCTGTGGCCAGAGACGGCATGACCCACAAGAGGTCCGCGCTCGCGTGGTGGAGAGTAACTACTTCCATGAACCCCTTGGACATCTTGGGCTTCCATATTTGCACCGTTTACCCTCCATTTGTAATGGTGTGTAGCTGACTTAATTAATTCATAATCGTATTTCTCTCTATCTCTGTTAAGGCCGCGACCAAGGTCCACATGTGACTGAAATGTTGGCTCATTGTACACACTTGAGCCTTATGCTGACACTATAGTAAAGCCATATTTCATATTCTGATTGCACTCTTGGAGTGCCATGATAAACTTCTTCATTTTCAGTGTATTTCCATTGCTGCTCTGGCCCCTCACTCGGTAGTGCACAATCGCAATATTTAGCTCTTGTGTGCTTGATGTGTTTAGGCCAGGCTCATCTCTGTATCTTGCTAGTCTTGTATGGTGTGCTGTGCTTGGGCCAGGCTCATCTCTGTATCTTGCTAGTCTTGTATGGTGTGCTGTGCTTGGGCCAGGCTCTTCTCTGTATCTTGCTAGTCTTGTATGGTGTGCTGTGCTTGGGCCAGGCTCGTGTCTGTATCTTGCTAGTCTTGTATGGTGTGCTGTGCTTGGGCCAGGCTCGTGTCTGTATCTTGCTAGTCTTGTATGGTGTGCTGTGTTTAGGCCAGGCTCATCTCTGTATCTTGCTAGTCTTGTATGGTGTGCTGTGCTTGGGCCAGGCTCTTCTCTGTATCTTGCTAGTCTTGTATGGTGTGCTGTGCTTGGGCCAGGCTCTTCTCTGTATCTTGCTAGTCTTGTATGGTGTGCTGTGCTTGGGCCAGGCTCGTGTCTGTATCTTGCAAGTCTTGTATGGTGTGCTGTGCTTGGGCCAGGCTCGTGTCTGTATCTTGCTAGTCTTGTATGGTGTGCTGTGCTTGGGCCGGGCTCATGTCTGGACCTCATTGGTCTCGTATGAAGCACTTGGGCCAGGCTCATGTCTGTATCTTGCTAGTCTTGTATGGTGTGCTGTGCTTGGGCCAGGCTCATGTCTGTATCTTGCTAGTCTTGTATGGTGTGCTGTGCTTGGACCAGGCTCGTGTCTGTATCTTGCTAGTCTTGTATGGTGTGCTGTGTTTAGGCCAGGCTCATCTCTGTATCTTGCTAGTCTTGTATGGTGTGCTGTGCTTGGGCCAGGCTCTTCTCTGTATCTTGCTAGTCTTGTATGGTGTGCTGTGCTTGGGCCAGGCTCTTCTCTGTATCTTGCTAGTCTTGTATGGTGTGCTGTGCTTGGGCCGGGCTAATGTCTGGACCTCATTGGTCTCGTATGAAGCACTTGGGCCAGGCTCATGTCTGTATCTTGCTAGTCTTGTATGGTGTGCTGTGCTTGGGCCAGGCTCTTCTCTGTATCTTGCTAGTCTTATATGGTGTGCTGTGCTTGGGCCAGGCTCATCTCTGTATCTTGCTAGTCTTGTATGGTGTGCTGTGCTTGGGCCAGGCTCATCTCTGTATCTTGCTAGTCTTATATGGTGTGCTGTGCTTGGGCCAGGCTCTTCTCTGTATCTTGCTAGTCTTGTATGGTGTGCTGTGTTTGGGCCAGGCTCATCTCTGTATCCTTGCTAGTCTTGTATGGTGTGCTGTGTTTAGGCCAGGCTCATCTCTGGATCTTGCTAGTTTTGTATGGTGTGCTGTGCTTGGGCCAGGCTCATCTCTGTATCTTGCTAGTCTTATATGGTGTGCTGTGCTTGGGCCAGGCTCTTCTCTGTATCTTGCTAGTCTTGTATGGTGTGCTGTGTTTGGGCCAGGCTCATCTCTGTATCCTTGCTAGTCTTGTATGGTGTGCTGTGTTTAGGCCAGGCTCATCTCTGGATCTTGCTAGTTTTGTATGGTGTGCTGTGCTTGGGCCAGGCTCATCTCTGTATCTTGCTAGTCTTATATGGTGTGCTGTGCTTGGGCCAGGCTCTTCTCTGTATCTTGCTAGTCTTGTATGGTGTGGTGTGCTTGGGCCAGGCTCATGTCTGTATCTTGCTAGTCTTGTATGGTGTGCTGTGCTTGGGCCAGGCTCGTGTCTGTATCTTGCTAGTCTTGTATGGTGTGCTGTGTTTAGGCCAGGCTCATCTCTGTATCTTGCTAGTCTTGTATGGTGTGCTGTGCTTGGGCCAGGCTCTTCTCTGTATCTTGCTAGTCTTGTATGGTGTGCTGTGTTTGGGCCAGGCTCATCTCTGTATCCTTGCTAGTCTTGTATGGTGTGCTGTGTTTAGGCCAGGCTCATCTCTGGATCTTGCTAGTTTTGTATGGTGTGCTGTGCTTGGTCCAGGCTCATGTCTGTATCTTGCTAGTCTTGTATGGTGTGCTGTGTTTAGGCCAGGCTCATCTCTGTATCTTGCTAGTTTTGTATGGTGGGCTGTGCTTGGGCCAGGCTCATGTCTGGACCTCATTGGTCTCGTATGAAGCACTTGGGCCATGCTCCTCTCCGTACCTTGCTTGTCTCGTATGGTATGGTGTGCTGTGCTTGGGCCAGGCTCTTCTCTGTATCTTGCTAGTTTTGTATGGTGGGCTGTGCTTGGGCTAGGCTCATGTCTGGACCTCATTAGTCTCGTATGAAGCACTTGGGCCATGCTCCTCTCCGTACTTTGCTTGTCTTGTATGCTGTCGTTAAGCTGTGCTCTTGTCTGGACCTTTCTAGTCTTGTATGGTGTGCTGTGTTTAGGCCAGGCTCATGTCTGTATCTTGCTAGTCTTGTATGGTGTGCTGTGCTTGGGCCAGGCTCGTGTCTGTATCTTTCTAGTCTTGTATGGTGTGCTGTGTTTAGGCCAGGCTCATCTCTGTATCCTTGCTAGTTTTGTATGGTGGGCTGTGCGTGGGCCAGGCTCATGTCTGGACCTCGATGGTCTAGTATGAAGCACTTGGGCCAGGCTCGTGTCTGTATCTTGCTAGTCTTGTATGGTGTGCTGTGCTTGGGCCAGGCTCATCTCTGTATCTTGCTAGTCTTGTATGGTGCGCTGTGCTTGGGCCAGGCTCATGTCTGGACCTCATTGGTCTCGTATGAAGCACTTGGGCCATGCTCCTCTCCGTACTTTGCTTGTCTTGTATGCTGTCGTTAAGCTGTGCTCTTGTCTGGACTTTGCTAGTCTTGTATGGTGTGCTGTGCTTGGGCCAGGCTCTTCTCTTTATCTTGCTAGTCTTGTATGGTGTGCTGTGTTTAGGCCAGGCTCGTGTCTGTATCTTGCTAGTCTTGTATGGTGTGCTGTGTTTAGGCCAGGCTCATCTCTGTATCTTGCTAGTTTTGTATGGTGTGCTGTGCTTGGGCCAGGCTCATGTCTGGACCTCGATGGTCTAGTATGAAGCACTTGGGCCAGGCTCGTGTCTGTATCTTGCTAGTCTTGCATGGTGTGCTGTGTTTAGGCCAGGCTCTTCTCTGTATCTTGCTAGTCTTGCATGGTGTGCTGTGCTTGGGCCAGGCTCATCTCTGTATCTTGCTAGTCTTGTATGGTGTGCTGTGCTTGGGCCAGGCTCTTCTCTGTATCTTGCTAGTCTTGTATGGTGTGCTGTGCTTGGGCCAGGCTCATGTCTGGACCTCATTGGTCTTGTATGAAGCACTTGGGCCATGCTCCGCTCCGTACTTTGCTTGTCTTGTATGCTGTCGTTAAGCTGTACTCTTGTCTGGACCTCACTAGTCATGTGTGATTTGCTTAGGCCGGGCTTTGCTGGGTTTCTATGATGTTTTGTGTTCCCCTTTTAGGGGGAGGTGATGAATTTGCTGATGTTTCTCTCCACGTGGGATGGGAAGGTTCCTCAGCCAGCCATCCTGAAGCCTCGTCCTCTCTGGACCGGGAAGCAGATTTTCTCTTTGATTGTTCCAGGGCACATTAATGTTATCCGGACTCACAGCACCCACCCGGATGATGAGGACAGTGGTCCTTATAAACACATTTCTCCAGGGGACACAAAGGTGAGTAGTGAATGGTCCTGATATCAGGCAGAGCTCTGGTCTAAGCTGCTGCTAAACCACGTTTTTTATCCTCTTCAGGTCATTGTGGAGAATGGAGAGCTGATCATGGGGATCTTGTGTAAGAAATCGCTGGGGACATCGGCAGGATCGCTGGTCCATATCTCGTATCTGGAGATGGGACATGATGTCACTCGTCTCTTCTATTCAAATATCCAGACTGTCATCAATAACTGGCTGCTCATTGAGGGTGGGTGTACGGTTACAAGGGTCTACTGGGGGTGGAGTGGTCTTCCTGGTGTCTGCCCTGTGTGTATGATGTATACATTGCTGTGGACTCTTCTGATAGTTGTAGCTTTCTTCTTCTGTAGGTCACACTATTGGGATCGGAGACTCTATTGCTGATGCAAAGACTTACCAGGATATCCAGAACACCATCAAAAAAGCCAAGCAGGATGTGATAGAGGTGAGGCTTTTGGCATTTTAGTTCTGAGAAGCCTGGGCTGCCCAAGTAATGGTCTGAGCCCTCAGTTTCGTCTTCTGTGCAGGTCATTGAGAAGGCCCATAACAATGAGCTGGAGCCCACACCTGGAAACACCCTACGTCAGACTTTTGAGAACCAGGTGAACCGAATCCTCAATGATGCCAGAGATAAGACTGGCTCGTCTGCCCAGAAGTCTTTATCTGAGTATAACAACTTCAAGTCCATGGTGGTGTCAGGAGCAAAGGGCTCCAAGATCAACATCTCCCAGGTGAGCAGTGGTTTGGTGGAAGGTGGCAGTGGTCAGCATATGCAGTGTGCGCAGACCTGATTTCCTTCTCTTCCAGGTCATCGCTGTGGTCGGTCAGCAGAATGTGGAGGGTAAACGCATCCCATTTGGCTTCAAACATCGGACACTGCCTCACTTCATCAAAGATGATTACGGCCCAGAGAGCAGAGGTTTCGTGGAGAACTCCTACCTCGCCGGCCTTACTCCAACAGAGTTTTTCTTCCATGCTATGGGAGGAAGAGAGGGTTTAATTGATACAGCTGTGAAGACTGCTGAGACAGGTGCGATTTTTATCCCCTGTCTGTCCACACTAACTTGCTACATGGGGGGGCATCAGTGGTCAGGACTTACTATAAGCAGGTCCATATCTGAATGTAGAGCCAAAAACCTCTCCTGAAGGGGTAAAGCTATTAAGATTTCCTTTTGCCTCTCGCCAGGTTACATCCAGAGACGTCTGATCAAGTCTATGGAGTCTGTTATGGTGAAGTACGATGCTACAGTACGTAACTCCATCAATCAGGTGGTACAGTTGCGGTACGGCGAGGATGGTCTGGCTGGAGAAGGCGTGGAGTTCCAGAACCTGGCCACGCTGAAACCTTCTAACAAAGCGTTTGAGAAAAAGTGAGTGTGGGCTTTAGGTGGGTGGGAGCTGAATGCTATGCCTGTAAGGGCGAAGTGTGTGTGTGTGTTTACTCAAGACGGCAATTTGTGCTGAAGGTGGTCAGTCATGCTAACCCTGGCCTGTGTGTAGGGCTCTTGGGTGGGCTCAGCTGGGGCTTGTGCTGAAGCCTTGTAGGGCTCCTTTATGGGGTCCTACTGATGTGGGGCTTGTCAAGATGCTGGCCTGTGAGCAGCTTCTGGGTGGGCTCACGCTGGTGTGTCTTGCTCCTGCTGCTGGCCTGGGTGATGCTGGTGCCGGCCTGTGTGCCTGTCTTTGCTCACGGGTGGTGCTTGCCCTGGTGCCAGCCTGTGTGCCTGTCTTTGCTTGAGGGTGGTGGTGGTGCCAGCCTGTGTGCCTGTCTTTGCTCACGGGTGGTGCTTGCCCTGGTGCCAGCCTGTGTGCCTGTCTTTGCTTGAGGGTGGTGGTGGTGCCAGCCTGTGTGCCTGTCTTTGCTCACGGGTGGTGCTTGCCCTGGTGCCAGCCTGTGTGCCTATCTTTGCTCGAGGGTGGTGCTGGTGCCAGCCTGCGTGCCTATCTTTGCTCGAGGGTGGTGCTGGTGCCAGCCTGCGTCTTTGCTCACGGGTGGTGCTTGCACTGGTGCCAGCCTGTGTGCCTGTCTTTGCTTGAGGGTGGTGCTGGTGCAAGCCTGTGTGCCTGTCTTTGCTCACGGGTGGTGCTTGCCCTGGTGCCAGCCTGTGTGCCTGTCTTTGCTTGAGGGTGGTGGTGGTGCCAGCCTGTGTGCCTGTCTTTGCTCACGGGTGGTGCTTGCCCTGGTGCCAGCCTGTGTGCCTGTCTTTGCTTGAGGGTGGTGCTGGTGCCAGCCTGTGTGCCTGTCTTTGCTCACGGGTGGTGCTTGCCCTGGTGCCAGCCTGTGTGCCTATCTTTGCTCGAGGGTGGTGCTGGTGCCAGCCTGCGTGCCTATCTTTGCTCGAGGGTGGTGCTGGTGCCAGCCTGCGTCTTTGCTCACGGGTGGTGCTTGCACTGGTTCCAGCCTGTGTGCCTGTCTTTGCTTGAGGGTGGTGCTGGTGCAAGCCTGTGTGCCTGTCTTTGCTCACGGGTGGTGCTTGCCCTGGTGCCAGCCTGTGTGCCTGTCTTTGCTTGAGGGTGGTGGTGGTGCCAGCCTGTGTGCCTGTCTTTGCTCACGGGTGGTGCTTGCCCTGGTGCCAGCCTGTGTGCCTATCTTTGCTCGAGGGTGGTGCTGGTGCCAGCCTGCGTGCCTATCTTTGCTCGAGGGTGGTGCTGGTGCCAGCCTGCGTCTTTGCTCACGGGTGGTGCTTGCACTGGTGCCAGCCTGTGTGCCTGTCTTTGCTTGAGGGTGGTGCTGGTGCAAGCCTGTGTGCCTGTCTTTGCTCACGGGTGGTGCTTGCACTGGTGCCAGCCTGTGTGCCTGTCTTTGCTTGAGGGTGGTGCTGGTGCCAGCCTGTGTGCCTGTCTTTGCTCACGGGTGGTGCTTGCACTGGTGCCAACCTGTGTGCCTATCTTTGCTCGAGGGTGGTGCTGGTGCCAACCTGTGTGCCTGCCATTGCTCATGGGTGTTGCTGGTCCCGCCCTGTGTGCCTGTCTTAGCTCATGGATGGGGCTCGTGCTGAGATGCCGGTCTCTGGGTCGGGCTGGTGACTGCCTTTTGTGTATTTGGTTCACGGGTGGGGCTCGTGCTGATGCTGGCCTGTGTCTTCGCTCGTGGGAGAGCCCATGCTCGGGCTGGCCAGTGTGCCTGCCTTTACTTGTGGGTGAGGCTTACGCTGGTGCTCTCCTGTGTCTTAGCTTGTGGGCGGGCCCATGCTGGGGGCTGGTGCCATCCTGTATGCATATCTTAGTCCGTGCTGGTGCCAGCCTTTGTGCGTGTCTTGACCTAATGCTGGGACTTGTGCTGGTGCCAGCTGGTATGGGGCTATTGTCTGGGGGTTGGTGCCATCCTGTGTGGATATCTTAGTCCGTTCTGGTGCCAGCCTTTGTGCGTGTCTTGGCCTAATGCCGGGACTTGCGCTGGTGCCAGCCGGTATGGGGCTATTGTCTGGGGGTTGGTGCCATCCTGTGTGGATATCTTAGTCCGTTCTGGTGCCAGCCTTTGTGCGTGTCTTGGCCCAATGCTGGGACTTGCGCTGGTGCCAGCTGGTATTGGGCTATTGTCTGGGGGCTGGTGCCATCCTGTGTGGATATCTTAGTCCGTTCTGGTGCCAGCCTTTGTGCGTGTCTTGGCCCAATGCTGGGACTTGCGCTGGTGCCAGCCGGTATGGGGCTATTGTCTGGGGGTTGGTGCCATCCTGTGTGGATATCTTAGTCCGTTCTGGTGCCAGCCTTTGTGCGGGTCTTTTGACCTAATGCTGGGACTTGCGCTGGTGCCAGCTGGTATGGGGCTATTGGCTGGGGGGGCTGGTGCCAGCCTGTGTGGATATCTTAGTCCGTTCTGGTGCCATCCTGTGTGCATATCTTAGTCCGTTCTGGTGCCAGCCTTTGTGCGTGTCTTGGCCTAATGCTGGGACTTGTGCTGGATGCCAGCCGGTATGGGGCTATTGTCTGGGGGCTGGTGCCAGCCTGTGTGGATATCTTGGTCCGTTCTGGTGCCATCCTGTGTGGATATCTTAGTCCGTTCTGGTGCCAGCCTTTGTGCGTGTCTTGGCCCAATGCTGGGACTTGTGCTGGTACCAGCTGGTATGGGGCTATTGTCTGGGGGCTGGTGCCAGCCTGTGTGGATATCTTGGTCCGTTCTGGTGCCATCCTGTGTGGATATCTTAGTCCGTTCTGGTGCCAGCCTTTGTGCGTGTCTTGGCCCAATGCTGGGACTTGTGCTGGTACCAGCTGGTATGGGGCTATTGGCTGGGGGGGCTGGTGCCATCCTGTGTGGATATCTTAGTCCGTTCTGGTGCCATCCTGTGTGGATATCTTAGTCCGTGCTGGTGCCAGCCTTTGTGCGTGTCTTGGCCTAATGCTGGGACTTGTGCTGGTGCCAGCCGGTATGGGGCTATTGGCTGGGGGGGCTGGTGCCAGCCTGTGTGGCTATCTTAGTCCGTTCTGGTGCCAGCCTTTGTGCGGGTCTTTTGACCTAATGCTGGGACTTGCGCTGGTGCCAGCTGGTATGGGGCTATTGGCTGGGGGGGCTGGTGCCAGCCTGTGTGGATATCTTAGTCCGTTCTGGTGCCATCCTGTGTGCATATCTTAGTCCGTTCTGGTGCCAGCCTTTGTGCGTGTCTTGGCCTAATGCTGGGACTTGTGCTGGTGCCAGCTGGTATGGGGCTATTGGCTGGGGGGGCTGGTGCCAGCCTGTGTGGATATCTTGGTCCGTTCTGGTGCCATCCTGTGTGGATATCTTAGTCCGTGCTGGTGCCAGCCTTTGTGCGTGTCTTGGCCCAATGCTGGGACTTGTGCTGGTACCAGCTGGTATGGGGCTATTGGCTGGGGGGGCTGGTGCCATCCTGTGTGGATATCTTAGTCCGTTCTGGTGCCATCCTGTGTGGATATCTTAGTCCGTGCTGGTGCCAGCCTTTGTGCGTGTCTTGGCCTAATGCTGGGACTTGTGCTGGTGCCAGCCGGTATGGGGCTATTGGCTGGGGGGGCTGGTGCCAGCCTGTGTGTGTCTTAGCTTGCAGGTCGGGCTCGTGCTGGTGCCAGTCTGTGGGGCTCCTGGGTGGGCTCATGCTGACGTTGGCCTCTATTTTCAGATTTAAATTCGACTACGCTAATGAGCGAGCTCTGAGGCGAACTCTGCAGGAAGACGTGGTGAAAGATATCCTCAGCAATGCCCACATTCAGAATGAGCTGGAGAAGGAGTTTGACAAGATGAAGGAAGACAGAGAGGTCCTGCGGGTTATCTTCCCTACTGGTGACAGCAAGGTAACTGCCAACTCCGCAGCAACCGATTGGTATTGTGTGGAGGTCTCAGTACTGACTATGGCTTGTCTCCTTCAGGTGGTCCTACCGTGTAATCTCCTCAGGATGATCTGGAATGCCCAGAAGATATTCCACATAAACACCCGCATGCCCTCAGATCTGCACCCTATCAAAGTGGTGGATGGTGAGCATTGTGCAGTACTGGTTGCTGGCAATAATGCATATATAATGTCCTCTGTCGCCTTCTCGCCCTTATGACAGTTAATCTTGTATTTCCTTTGTAAGGCGTGAAGGATCTGAGTAAGAAGCTGGTAATTGTAAATGGAGATGATCCTCTGAGTCGCCAGGCCCAGGAGAACGCCACGCTCCTGTTTAACATTCACCTGCGCTCCACGCTGTGCAGTCGCCGGATGGTGGAGGAGTTCCGACTCAGTGTTGAGGCCTTCGACTGGCTGCTGGGAGAAATTGAGTCTAAATTCAACCAGGCTATTGTAAGTGTTGTGCGGCTGCTGTGCATCTTGCTGGACACGCTACTCTGGAGTATTAATGATTCCCTTTTCTGCAGGCTCATCCGGGAGAGATGGTCGGAGCACTGGCCGCTCAGTCTCTTGGTGAGCCAGCCACTCAGATGACCTTGAACACTTTCCACTATGCCGGTGTCTCAGCCAAAAACGTCACTCTGGGAGTTCCTCGTCTGAAAGAGTTAATTAATATCTCAAAGAAACCCAAGACTCCTTCCCTCACAGTCTTCTTACTGGGCCAATCTGCTCGAGATGCCGAGCGTGCCAAGGTTCGTCTCATAGCATGTTATGGTGCCTTCTTATGCTCCCATCCTGCCGGACGAGCCTCTCACACTTGTCTGCTTGTTCAGGACATTTTGTGCCGCTTGGAGCACACAACTCTGCGGAAAGTTACAGCTAATACTGCCATTTACTATGATCCAAACCCACAAAATACCGTGGTGGCTGAAGACCAGGAGTGGGTGAACGTCTACTACGAGATGCCAGACTTTGATGTCACCAGGATTTCCCCATGGCTGCTTCGTGTGGAGCTTGACCGCAAGCACATGACTGACCGTAAACTGACCATGGAGCAGATCGCAGAGAAGATCAATGCAGGTGAATTGTGGGATTCATTATGTGCCCGTCCAGTCTCCTACCGCTGCCGTCCTCATGTCTTGTATCTTCTTTCCAGGCTTTGGCGATGATCTCAACTGTATATTTAATGATGATAATGCTGAGAAGCTGGTTCTGAGGATAAGGATCATGAACAGTGAGGAGAACAAGATGCAAGAGGTGAGAAAAAGTCTCTAAAGCAGTGTAAAGGTCCCGTCACACTCAGCGACGCTGCAGCGATATAGACAACGAGCCGATTGCTACAGCGTCGCTGTTTAGGTCGCTGTAGAGACGTCAAACACGGCAGCTCCAGAACGATGCAGGAGCGATCCAGTGACGTAACGGCGACTCACTTATCGTTCTCGCTGGTTGTTAGCTCCATGTCAAACAGCCGGAGTGTACCGATCTGACACACATCTAGGGGCCCTATGCTCGTTGCTGGCGTCGTTGCTTTTGATGTCAAACATGACGATACACGCTGACCTGGCGACGAAATAAAGTTCTGGACTTCTAGCTCCGACCATCGATGGCACAGTGGGATCCAGATCGCTGCCGCGTGTCAAACACAACGAGATCGCTATCCAGGACGCTGCAACGTCACAGATTGTTGTCGTTCTCTTTGCAAAGTTGCTGAGTGTGACGGTACCTTAAGAGTCACAACCTTGGAGTGTTTCTAACCTTATGACTCTCTGCGTTCAGGAAGAAGAGGTGGTGGACAAGATGGACGATGACGTCTTCCTTCGTTGCATTGAGTCCAATATGCTGACAGATATGACTCTACAGGGGATTGAGCAGATCAGTAAGGTAGGGGACCCTCTGAAGTCTGGTGTGCAGGGACGTTCTCTCGTCGCCCACTACTGTAAACAAACGTCTTTTTCATCAAAGCGGGTCCTGATGGCTGTTAAAATGCATGGTTTTTGTAGCTTGTCATGGTTTTTTGCTTAACTATTTGTTTACGCAGGTTTACATGCACCTGCCACAGACTGACAACAAAAAGAAGATAATTCTGACGGAGGATGGAGAGTTCAAGGCTCTTCAGGAATGGATCCTGGAGACAGACGGCGTCAGCCTCATGAGGGTTCTGAGTGAAAAAGATGTGGATCCTGTGAGGACGACATCGAACGACATCGTGGAAATCTTCACTGTAAGTCTAGGTTCACATTGGTGTTTCTCTGCACAGTGTATCATCTGCATGCACAACCGCGTGCTTACGCCTCCTCATCATTTTATGCATGACGCAAAAATAAATGCTGCGTGTGCCTGCGTTTTGGCATGTTTGCATTTATGAGCATGGTGGAGGTGGTGACATCATTTCCTGGACATGCGCAGTCTGAATTACGCATGCGTTCAATACGCATTCATAACATAGTAACATAGTTATTAAGGTTGAAGGAAGACTATAAGTCCATCTAGTCCAACCCATAGCCTAACCTAACAGGCCCTAACATGTTGATCCAGAGGAAGGCAAAAAAAAACCCATGTGGCAAAGAGTAAGCTCCACATTGGGGAAAAAAATTCCTTCCCGACTCCACATACGGCAATCAGACTAATTCCATGGATCAACGTCCTATCAAGGAATCTAGTGTATATACCCTGTAACATTATACTTTTCCAGAAAGGTATCCAGTCCCCTCTTAAATGTAAGTAATGAATCACTCATTACAACATCATACGGCAGAGAGTTCCATAGTCTCACTGCTCTTACAGTAAAGAACCCGCGTCTGTTATTATGCTTAAACCTTTTTTCCTCCAAACGCAGAGGATGCCCCCTTGTCCCTGTTTCAGGTCTATGATTATAAAGATCATCAGAAAGGTCTTTGTACTGTCCCCTCATATATTTATACATTAACATAAGATCACCCCTTAGTCTTCGTTTTTCCAAACTAAATAGCCCCAAGTGTAATAACCTATCTTGGTATTGCAGACCCCCCAGTCCTCTAATAACCTTGGTCGCTCTTCTCTGCACCCGCTCCAGTTCAGCTATGTCTTTCTTATACACCGGAGACCAGAACTGTGCACAGTATTCTAAGTGTGGTCGCACTAGTGACTTGTATAGAGGTAAAATTATGTTCTCCTCATGAGCATCTATGCCTCTTTTAATGCATCCCATTATTTTATTTGCCTTTGTAGCAGCTGCCTGACACTGGCCACTGAATTTAAGTTTGTCATCCACCCATACACCCAGGTCTTTTTCATTGACGGTTTTGCCCAGAGTTTTAGAATTAAGCACATAGTTACACATCTTATTACTTCTACCCAAGTGCATGACCTTACATTTATCCCCATTAAAGCTCATTTGCCATTTATCAGCCCAAGCTTCTAGTTTACATAAATCATCCTGTAATATAAAATTGTCCTGCTCTGTATTGATTACCCTGCAGAGTTTAGTGTCATCTGCAAATATTGAAATTCTACTCTGAATGCCCCCTACAAGGTCATTAATAAATATGTTAAAAAGAAGAGGGCCCAATACTGACCCCTGTGGTACCCCACTGCTAACCGCGACCCAGTCCGAGTGTGCTGCATTAATAACCACCCTTTGTTTCCTACCCCTGAGCCAGCTCTCAACCCACTTACACATATTTTCCCCTATCCCCATTATTCTCATTTTATGTATCAACCTTTTGTGTGGCACCGTATCAAAAGCTTCTGAAAAGTCCATATACACTACATCTACTGGGTTCCCTTGGTCCAGACCAGAACTTACCTCTTCATAGAAGCTGATCAGATTAGTGTGACATGAACGGTCCCTAGTAAACCCGTGCTGATACTGGGTCATGAGGTTCTTCCTCTTCAGATACTCCAGTATAGCGTCCCTTAGAATGCCCTCCAGGATTTTACCCACAGTAGAGGTTAAGCTTACTGGCCTATAGTTTCCGAGTTCAGTTTTTGTTCCCTTTTTGAATATTGGCACCACATTTGCTATACGCCAGTCCTGTGGCACAGACCCAGTTATTATGGAGTCATTAAAGATGAAAAATAATGGTCTATCAATGACTGTACTTAATTCCTGCAGTACTCGAGGGTGGATCCCATCTGGGCCCGGAGATTTGTCAATTTTAGTGATTTTTAGACGCCGCCGCACTTCCTGCTGGGTTAAGCCGGTGACATTTAATGGGGAATTTTTATCACTAGTCATATTGTCGCCATGGGATTTTCTTGTGTAAATACTGATGAGAAAAGTCATTTAGCATATTGGCTTTTTCCTCATCCTCATCCACCATCTCACCCAGACTATTTGTAAGGGGCCAACACGATCATTTTTTAGTTTCTTACTATTTATGTAGAATATTTTAGGATTATTTTTACTCTCTGGCAATGAGTCTCTGTCTCAATCTTTGCTGCCTTGATTTGCTTTTTACAGAATTTATTTATTTTTTTGTATTTATTTAATGCCTCCTCACTACCTACTTCCTTTAGTTCTCTAAATGCTTTCTTTTTGTCACTTACTGCGCCCTTTACAGCTCTATTCGATACTTCCTTGCGTACCAATGCGTTCCCATAGACAGTAATGCATTTTCTTGATGCAATCATTTACATGTGCATGATTGCACAATATTGTCAATATTGTCAAAAAATGCAACATTTTGCGTTCGCCGGATGACGCATGTGTTCGCATCCGCATGCAAACGCTTGTCCCTGCGTACACCATGTTAAAGATACGTACGCGTGCGGATCATACAGCCTAAGTCCGGTGTCGGTTTTGCCTCTTTCCTCTTGTAAGTTGGGTTCATCTTGACATCTTTCTCTTCCAGGTTCTTGGAATCGAGGCTGTCAGGAAAGCGCTGGAGAGAGAACTGTACCATGTAATTTCCTTTGACGGTTCTTATGTGAACTATCGCCACTTGGCCCTTCTCTGTGACACGATGACCTGCAGAGGCCACTTGATGGCCATCACTCGTCACGGTGTGAACAGGCAGGACACCGGGCCGCTCATGAAATGTTCCTTTGAAGAAACGGTAGGTGCAGCGCCTCTGTTCAGGTGATGGCTGTTTGTGTCTCAGACTCTGGATTTACCTCCTGCTCCTTCTTCTTTTTTCTCCCCTGACAGGTGGATGTCCTCATGGAGGCGGCCGCTCACGGTGAGACTGATCCCATGAAGGGCGTGTCTGAGAACATCATGCTGGGGCAGTTGGCGCCCGCTGGCACTGGCTGCTTTGATCTTTTATTGGATGCAGAGAAATGTAAATTTGGAATGGAGATTCCTACAAATATTCCGGGTCTTGGAGCTGCAGGACGTGAGTATAGATGGGATCGGCTTCACATCTACATCTGATTTCCCCCTCCCCCCATTAAGATTTACCTTCTAATCTGTGCTCTTGTTTTATTCAGCAACTGGAATGTTTTTCGGAACTGCCCCAAGCCCGATGGGGGGAATGTCTCCTGCAATGACTCCTTGGAACCAAGGTGCTACGCCGGCCTACGGAGCATGGTCTCCGAGTCTAGGTATGTCGGAGAGGGGTAGAAGCGCAGTCCAGAGCTTTAAAGCTGCTGTGCTCTGAAGTCTTGTATTATATGGTTACATGCGCTTTCTAGGATTTACTTCTTATAAGGTTGGTGGTGATCTTGGCTCACCAACCAAGAGATGGAGACCAACATGTCCGGAGACGCTGCAGCCATGGGAGCAGGTTTAGGTCACAGGCAGCTCAAAGCGGCACCGGTGGCCTGGGGTTGTGTGTGTTTTTTTTTTTTTTTTTTTTTTTTTTTTTTTCTGGGACGTTTTGGAGACTTTGCCACACGACTGGGGGCCCATCACTGAGTCGATGTAATCCCAAGTTGTGGGTGACCTGGAACAATGACTGGGGGGTCAGACTATGGTATATTGTACCACACCATAGTCCTGGCAGCAGGATGGACCAGTGTGATGTTTTATCACAACGGTGACTTCATGGCATTGTCTGTGTTCTCCGGGCCACTTTCCAAATATTGGTGCACCCAATATAAAAGTAGAATTAATCGCTGACTAAGGCAGACCTCCATTGGTGTCTTGCTCTACTCTGTAGACACTGACTCCTTAACCCCTAACGACCGCCGATAAGCCTTAAAATGGCGGGTGCATGCGCAGTGCACCCAACGAGGATAGGAAGATTTTTCCTTTTGGTTCATTTTGGTCACTGTGATAGGGTTTCACACTGATTAAAAAAAATAGAAAATACCCCCTTATCACCCCTTAGTTAGGGGAAAATAGTAAAACAAAGAAAATGTATTTATTTCCATTTTCCCGTTAGGGTTGGGGCTAAAATTAGGGTTGGGGTAAGGCTTCTTTTACACTTAGTGTGGTTTTGCGTCCCGTTTTTGCGGTCCCAATAGATTTCTATGGGGCCACAATAATTCTATGGAGCGCCTTATGGCCGTGAGGGCCGCATTTACAGCTGTGAAAAAATATCGAGCCTGCCTGATATTTTTCACGGCTAACGGACGCGGCCCCCATTGTAATTCAATAGGGCCACAAAAACAATGGAAGGTTGTTTTTGCGGTGCACCGTGACTTCTGGTTTTGCGGACCGCCTTTATTTTTTTTTCCCTAATACTTTTGCCATAGTATTGCAAACCCGAACAACGGCAATCCACAAGTTTTTTTTGCAGTCTGTGAAAATTGTGGCAATACGGGCCACAAAATACTCGAAGTGTAAAAGAAGCCTTAGGGTTGGGATTAAGGTTCGGCTTGGGATTAGGGTTAGGGGTATGTTGGGGTTCGGGTTGGGATTAGGGTTAGGTTCGGGTTGGGATTAGGGTTAGGGGTATGTTGGGGTTCGGGTTGGGATTAGGGTTAGGTTAGGGTTCGGGTTGGGATTAGGGTTAGGGGTGTGTTGGGGTTGCGATTAGGATTATGGTTAGGGGTGTGATGGAGTTAGAATTGGGGGTTTCCACTATTTAGGTACATCGGGGTCTCCAAACGCGACATGGCTCCACCATTGATTCCAGCCAATTTTGCGTTGAAAAAGTCAAATGGTGCTCCCTCCCTTTTGAGCTCGGCCGTGCACCCAAACAGTGGTTTACCCCCACATATGGGGCTTCAGCATACTCAGGACAAATTGGACAACAACTTTTGGGGTCCAGTTTCTCCTGCTACTCTTGGGAAAGTTTAAAAAAAAAAAAAAAAAAATGCAGGCTAAAAATCATTTTTGTGGAATTTTTTTTTTTTTTTCACAACTCTGCGTTATAAACATCTGTGAAGCACTTGGACTTTCAAACTGCTCAACACACATCTAGATAAACTTGTTCGGGGGGTGGGGGTCTAGTTCCCAAAAAGGGGGTCACTTGTGGGGGGTTTCTACTGTTTAGGCACATCAGGGGCTCTGCAAATGCAACATGACGCCCGCAGACCATTCTATCAAAGTCTGCATTCCAAAACGGCGCTCCTTCCCTTCTGAGCCCTCCCATGCGCCCAATCAGTGGTCCCCCCACATATGGGGTATCGGCATACTCAGGACAAATTGCACAACAACTTTCATGGTCCAATTTCTCCTATTACCCTTGTGAAAGTAAAAATTTGTGGGTGAAAAGATCATTTTTGTGGAAAAAAATTTTTTTTTTTTTTATTTTCACGGTTCTACGTTACAAAACTGCGGTGAAGCACTTTGGGGTTCATAGTGCTCACCACACATCTAGGGAAGTTCCTTAAGGGGGTCTAGTTTCCAAAATGGGGTCACTTGTGAGGGGTTTCCACTGTTTAGGCACATCAGGGGCTCTGCAAACGCGACATGGCGTCTGATCGCAATTCCAGCCAACTCTGCATTGAAAAAAGTCAAAATGGCGCTCCTTCCCTTCCGAGCTCTGCTGTGCGCCCAAACAGTGGTTTACCCCCACATATGGGGTATCTACGTACTCAGGAGAAACTGGACAACAAATGTTGTGGTTCATTTTCTCTTTTTACACTTGTGAAAATTAAAAAAATTGGTTCTGAAGTAAATGTTAAAAAAAAGAGAAAAAGGTAAATGTCAATTTTTTTTCCTCCCACATTGCTTCACTTTCTGTGAAGCAAGTAAAGGGTTAATAAAATTCTTGAATGTGGTTTTGAGCACCTTGAGGGGTGTAGTTTTTAGAATGGTGTCATTTGGGTATTTTCTGTCATGAACACCTGTCTAAGTGACTTTAAATGTGAGATGGTCCCCCCCCCCAAAAAAAAGTTTTTTTTTTTTGTAAAAATTAGAAATCGCTAGTCAACTTTTAACCCTTATAACTTCCAAACAAAAAAAAAATTGTTTCCAAAATTGTGCTGCTGTAAAGTTGACATGTGGGAAATGTTATTTATCTGGAAAAGATTCGAAACCGCGCTTGAGGGAAATACAGAAACCTGGTGTACGAGTAGTACCAATGCTAATGCAATGAAAAAATGTGTATCACTATACCTGGTACAAACGACCCGGGAGAGGGGGTGCGTCTGGAACACTGAGGGGCCCATGGAGAATGGAGATTTCCATTTTTTCATAAATAAAGTAATATCGAAGAAATTTTACCACTAACATGAAGTACAATGTCACGAAAAAACAATCTCCGAATCAGCGGGATCCATTAAAGCGTTTCAGAGTTGTAACCTCATAAAGTGACAGTGGTCAGAATTGTAAAAATTTGCCTGGTCATTAAGTACCAAATTGGCTCTGTCACGAAGGGGTTAAACCTCTACAATATTGTCAATTGCAGTACAAAATGGATCACTATACACTATTATCTGGTGGTCAGTCTGCAGATGTTCGCCTCTGTGCACCTCTTGTTCTACCATCACTGGGACCCACAACGTTGACCAGAACTCTCATCTCGGCCTACATACTTTGCGATCTAGCAGTGATAAATCAAGGTCTCACATTTCAAGCATTGGTGATAACTGTGCAATCCCTCCAGTTTTGCAATGTACCTATCCTCCCACAAGACTTTATCCAAAATTTGATTGATTGCCCATCTTGGTGACCCCAGTACTTGCTGTTAGTTTCAATGTTGATGAATTTGTTCCTTCTCATTGATGAGAGAAATCAGTAAGGACCATGAGACAGACCAGGAGACTGGGATCTCCCGTCCAGTAGTTCTCCAAGAAATGCTCCTGTAGGGTTGTGTTCCTCGTCTGGTGTTCTTTCAAAAGGGCTGTTCATCGCTCTTCTGATACCTGTTAACATCTCTTTATAGGCTTCCTGACTTTTTTCAGATCCTGTATAGAAGGGAGAAGTCCCTGACATTACTTCTGATAACCACTTTGTTTTGCAGGAAGCGGTATGACGCCTGGCGCAGCCGGCTTCTCTCCCAGCGCTGCCTCGGACGCCAGTGGCTTCAGTCCTGGCTATTCTCCGGCCTGGTCTCCCACCCCAGGTTCTCCTGGTTCTCCGGGCCCTTCAAGTCCATACATTCCTTCCCCAGGTAAGGGCCCTGTTTGTGCTGTGTACCAGGTTTCACCAGAGTGCAGATCTGAAGTGTGAAGATGTTGACCCCATGTGTAAGCATGGCGTTACATTGATGCGCCACAATATAAGGCTCATCGTTTGTTTCTTTCTATTTGGAGTAGAAAACTGATCTGGCAGCGATGGGACTGTCTGGTGCGTAGGCAGGTTCTGATCACAACCAGATTGATCTAAAGGGAATCTGTCACCCCAAAATTCGCCTGTAAGCGAAGGCCACCGGCATCAGGGGCTTATCTACAGCATTCTGTAATGCTGTAGATAAGCCTCCCGATGTAACCTGCAAGATAAGAAAAACGAGTTAGATTATACTCACCCAGGGGCGGTGGCCCGGGTCCGATGGGTGTCGCGGTCCGGGTCCGGCGCCTCCCTCTTCATACGATGATGTCTTCTTTTTTTCCTGCCACGGCTCTGGTGCAGGCATACTGTATCCTTCCTGTTTAGGGCAGAGCAAAGTACTGCAGTGCGCAGGCGCCGGGAAAGGTCAGGGAGGGCCTGCGCACTGCAGTACTTTACTCTGCCCTCAACAGGGAGGATAAAGTACCCCTGCATCGGAGCCGCGGCAGGAAGAAAAGACGTCATCGTATGAAGATGGGAGGCGCCGGACCGCGACGCCCATCGGACCCAAACCGGGACCGCCCATGGGTGAGTGATATAACCTGTTTTTCTTATCTTGCAGGATACATCGGGGGCTTATCTACAGCATTACAGAATGCTGTAGATAAGCCCCTGATGCCAGTGGCCACAGCTTATAGGTGAATTTTGGGGTAACAGATTCCCTTTAAAGGAAGGTTGGACAAATCGCAGATACAGCCCAGTGGTGCTGTTTCTTCAGCCCGTTCAACACTCGGTTTAAGACTGTTGTACAGGTAACAATGGAAACTGACTGCAGAACAAGTGGTCAGCCAAGTCTGGTTCATATAATATGTATGTATTTTTTTTGTATTTCCTCTACAGGTGGAGCAATGTCTCCCAGCTATTCCCCCACCTCTCCAGCTTATGAACCAAGGAGTCCTGGCGGCTATACTCCTCAAAGTCCAAGTTACTCTCCGACATCACCCTCCTACAGTCCAACCTCCCCTTCATATTCTCCCACAAGCCCAAACTATAGTCCCACTTCCCCGAGCTACTCTCCCACTTCCCCAAGCTACTCGCCAACAAGTCCAAGCTACTCACCAACCTCTCCAAGTTATAGCCCAACCAGCCCCAGCTACAGTCCCACTTCCCCGAGCTATTCTCCTACATCCCCAAGCTATTCTCCAACATCGCCAAGCTACAGTCCTACTTCTCCCAGCTACAGTCCTACTTCTCCTAGTTACTCTCCTACTTCTCCCAGTTATTCTCCCACTAGTCCTAGTTACTCGCCCACTTCTCCCAGCTATTCTCCTACATCTCCCTCATACAGCCCAACTTCACCGTCATATTCACCTACGTCCCCATCATACAGCCCAACATCACCCTCCTATTCTCCTACTTCTCCCAATTACTCACCAACTTCTCCTAATTATACACCTACCTCTCCCAGTTACAGTCCGACCTCTCCCAGTTACAGTCCCACCTCTCCAAACTATAGTCCTACAAGCCCGAGTTATTCTCCAACATCGCCCAGTTACTCGCCTTCAAGTCCACGTTATACCCCACAGTCTCCGAGCTATACTCCTAGCTCTCCAAGCTACAGCCCCAGTTCACCCAGCTATTCCCCAACAAGCCCCAAATATACACCAACAAGCCCGTCCTACAGCCCAAGTTCTCCAGAGTACACGCCGACTTCCCCCAAGTATTCTCCAACTTCTCCCAAATACTCGCCAACTTCTCCCAAGTACTCACCAACATCCCCTACTTATTCTCCAACAACTCCCAAATACTCGCCCACATCTCCAACATATTCCCCTACTTCCCCAGTCTATACTCCTACATCCCCCAAATACTCTCCTACGTCGCCGACATATTCACCGACCTCTCCTAAGTATTCGCCAACTTCTCCCACCTACTCGCCTACTAGTCCTAAAGGCTCCACTTACTCTCCTACGTCCCCAGGATACAGTCCCACATCTCCAACCTACAGTATCACAAGTCCAGCGATCAGTCCAGATGACAGCGATGAAGAAAACTGAGCATTCCCTGGACTTGTCTGTCTCTGATGGTGTGCTTCGCTCGTCTAAATGAGAAATTCTCACATGATCTATCGGTTAGCTCTAAGTGCATGGATCAGGGTTGGAGGCTTCCTTGTACGGCTTCAGCAGACCACGTTGTATTCATGCCTTTCTTTGTGTGATAGACTAAAAGTTCATAATTTGGGGATTCATCGCTGCTTTAAGTGGCAAAATACAGTGTCTGATCGGCATCGGCGCATTATTTATAGTGAAGGATAAGAAGCTTCAGCGTTTTAGTTCTGATTCTGCTCGGACTGCTAGGATTTGCAGTCTCTTTTGCTAAATGTTTTTGGAAATCTTAATAGATGTTTGACATAAAGTGATGTTTTGTTCTTCTAAAAAAAATAAAAATAAAAGTTGAAAACTTCCAAAGTTTGGCCTGTTTCTTGCTTACATGTTTAGGGGATACTTTAGACTGGGCTGCTACAGTGAAGAAAATAATTATTTGATCCCTTGCTGATTTTGTAAGTTTGCCCACTGACAAAGACATAAACAATCTATAATTTTAAGGGTAGATTAATTTCTAACACTGAAAGAATATAAAAAATAAAATCCAGAAAATCATTGTATGCATTTATATAAATTATTTTGCAGTGAGAAATAAGTATTTGATCCCTCTGGCAAACAAGACTTAATACTTGGTGGCAAACCCTTGTTGGCAAGCACAGCAGTCACACTTTTTGTAGTTGATGAGGTTTGTGCACATGTCAGGAGGAATTTTGCTCCACTCCTCTTTGCAGATCATCTCTAAATCATTAAGGTTTTGAGGCTGTCGCTTGACAACTCGGAGCTTCAACTCCCTCCATAAGTTGTTCTATGGGATGAAGGTCTGGAGACTGGCTGGGCCACTCCGTGACCTTAGTGTGCTTCTTTTTGAGCCATTCGTTTGTTTCCTTGGCTGCATGTTTTGGGTCATTGTTTTGCTGGAAGACCCAGCCATGACCCATTTTTGATGTCCTGGTAGAGGAAAGGAGGTTGTCACTCAGGATTTTACAGTACATGGCTCCATCCATTCTCCCACTGATGCGGTGATATAGTCCTGTGCCCCTAGCAGAAAAACACCCCAAAAACATAATGTTTCCACCTCCATGCTTGACAGTGAAGATGGTCTTCTTTGGCTCATAGGCAGCATTTCTCTTCCTCCAAACACTGCGATTTGAGTCAATGCCAAAGAGCTCAATTTTCCCTTCTCCCATGAGAGAGGGTGTCTGCCCACCAAGGACAGCAAACCTACTGAATAAAAAGGTGGTACCTCTCCTCCGTGTCAGTTTGGTTTCCTGTTCGTGGGAACCACTTCCTTCTACAGGTACACAACTTAACCGGGAGGGTGTCCAGGATGAGGAATGCTTTTCTTGGGTCGGGTAACGCTGACGGTGTGGGGGGGGGGTTGGTGCAGGCAGAGACCTCTTAGGTTATTGTCTCTGGCCAACACAAGGTCCCGGATCTGCGCACTGATGGTTGCAGGAGCGCCCCAGCGATGTGCGACGTGACTCGCTTCTGGGACTGCGCACGTGCCAGGTGCGTTGGACGGAGTCGGCGTGCCTGGGGACGAGGGCACCTGAAAGCGAGGCCGCCCAGGTCTGTGCATGCGCAGGACAGATATCCGGCATGTCCTGAGGACTTCAGCGGCCATGCGGGACTGCGCAGGGCTATGGGATCCCTGCATTCAGCTCGCCGGATTTGAACTTCAGGAGACTGAGCCAGAGGAGGGCTGGGCCATCCGGTATGTAAGGGGAGATCCCCAGAAAGATGGTGGCATTTCCTGCAGCAATCCAGATCATGGATGAGCTGCAGTAACCACAGCAGCAGCATCGGCCGACACCATCATCTGCAATCGACACGGGAGCCACTTCAGCGTCGCCAGCAGCATCGGCAAGAACGCAGCAATGGCAGTTGTACAAGCAGCATGACCAGCCTGAAAAGCAAGGCAGGTCACGAGCCCACCTTCAGGGCAAGACATTCTTCCGAACCAGCTCAGCATCTTATTCCATAGATAGATCACTCGCCATTCAGCTGACCAATGTGAAAGTGCACTGTATTAAAACAGGTCCCCTTTCTCTGTGTATTTTTTATGAGGAAAGGCCCCTGAAATGTAGTTCAAAACAGAATAGGGAGTGTGCCCTGTGCAAGGGGGATTTACTGTGCACTTTACAGTAAGACTCTGCCCAGTTTGTATACAACAAACTCTCTGAAAAAAAAAAAAACCCAGGTTTGCTATGGACCTGAAGGGTATGATTAGATCGGAGGTCCAGGAGTCTAAAACACCTCATGGGAAGAGAGGAAGGAAGCCAGAACTACTGTCATCGGAGTCTGACAGATCCGTATCATTTAAGGGGGAGGATTCGGCCATGACAGATTGCTCCTCCTCTGAGGATATCGGGGGTAGACCCAGCTGAGGACACTGACAGGCTGGTTTGGGCACTATGGTCCACTGTGGGCATATCTGATCCCAAGACGACCAGAACAGTCCAGGACATTATGTTCAGTGGCCTGGAGTAGAGGAAGAGGCGTTCCTTTCCAGTTAATGAGAAAATCAAAATGCTCATTAGTAGAGGGTGAAATTGCTGGAAAGAAAAGGTCCACTACCATCAGAATTCTAAGATGCATTTTGCGGCTTACCACCATCACTCCTATAATATTGTCATTTTCTTCATCACCATCTATATCATCTAATCAAGTCTCTTCCCACAGGTATGCTGTGAATGTACTCCTCCTTCCCTGGCTGACTGTTTGTGAACTGCATTTACTCTCTGGTGAAATGTGTGTATATATATCTATATGTGTGTAGTGACGTATGTCTAGGGTTATATGTGTGACTAGTGATAATGTAACCTCTGTCCTGAAGGCAAGTCGCACCTAGGTGTTAATAGGTACTTCCTTGGGACTAGTAGAAATTGTCTCCATATCTCACCAGGAGGTCTAGCTGGAGCCAAGAAGAAGGTAACATTTGGCACCTCCTAGGTCTTGGAGGGGAGATGCTAATTGCGGCCTGAGGTGATCTATTCCTGAGAACCATCTCACAAGTGTCTCCAGAGGAAAATAATATATTCATTAGTAGAGCGTCCGTGCCCAATCAAACAGACCTCATAATTGCGATTAACCTGGGGGGCCGGTCTAGAAACCTGACCTCAGACCAAAGTTATAAATTTAGGCTGCAGAGAATTGTGTTCACATGATGGGGGCAGCCTGAGAAGCTGGTGTGATTCTTCCTGTAATGGGCTTTTTACTATTTCCCTCTCTAACCCAGGCACGGTATGTCTAAAGAGCTCCATGGAGTAAAGTGTAGTGTTGCCTCCCGCATCCTTCACTTTTGTCTTGGGTGAAGGACACAAGGAATCAACTTTTTCCGGACATGGAGCATCCACTGACGACTCGCTGCTTTTATATTTGGAACTTTCTGTAGAGGAGGTGAAAGAGCTGGAGGCTGAGTCAGCAAGGAAAGCCAAAACTTGTTCCTGCTGCTCCGGCTTTAAAAGCTGTTTTCCTACTCCCAGATAAGGGAGCCTTCGAGGCCTTGTGTAGCCAGACGATGACCGTGCCTCTACACCTCGAGCCTTTGGTGCTATTTTGCTTTTCCCAGTACCACCAGATGCTCCACTACCACCCCCACCATCATTACCAGTTGGCAACGACTGCCCACGGCCTCTTCCACCAGACTTCCTCATTTTTGCTGAAATGTTACCAAAATAACAACAGTTATATGCTACTGTTAAACAAGGTAGAAGGTGTATATTAACTATTGGAGAATTTATATCTCCTTTTTTTGGCGGGAAGACAGGAGAAAACAGGCCCTGTGTATTACACAACACAATGTACAAGGCAGAACGTGGCTGGCAGATATACGCCAAACAGAACTCCTGTAGATCCACTTAGTGGCTATTTAAAGCTCCCTTTTATTTTTGTTGGGGGGAGACTGCATGAAAAAACAGGCCCTGTGTATTAAAGTACCGTCACATTAAGCGACGCTGCAGCGATATAGACAACGATGCTGATCGCTGTGTGGTCGCTGGAGAGCTGTCACACAGCTCTCCAGCGACCAACGATGCCGAAGTCCCCGGGTAACCATCGGGTTACTAAGCACAGGGCCGCGCTTAGTAACCTGATGTTTACCCTGGTTACCATTGTAAATGTAAAAAAAAAAAAAACACACTCACATTCCGGTGCCTGTCACGTCCCCTTCCCTGCACTCCTCCTGCATCCTGTGTAAGCGCCGGCCGTAAAGCAGAGCGGTGACATCACCGCTGTGCTCTGCTTTACGGCTGACACAGGATGCAGGAGGAGTGCAGGGAAGCGGACGCTGGGGGACGCGACAGACACCGGAACGTAAGTATGTAGTGTGGGTTTTTTTTTACATTTACAATGGTAACCAGGGTAAATATCAGGTTACTAAGCGTGGCCCTGCGCTTAGTAACCCGATGTTTACCCTGGTTACAAGTGAAGACATCGCGACGAAATAAAGTGCTGGCCTTCTAGCTCCGACCAGCGATCTCACAGCAGGATCCTGATCGCTGCTGCGTGTCAAACACAACGATATCGCTATCCAGGATGCTGCAACGTCACGGATCGCCATCGTTCTAAAGTCGCTCAGTGTGAATGTTCCTTTACACAACACAATGGACAAGGCAGAACGTGGCTGGCAGATATACGCCAAACAGAACTCGCGTTAATCCACTTAGTGGCAATTTAAAGCTTCCTTTTTTTTTTGTTTTTGTGGGAGACTGCAGGAAAAAACATGCCCAGTGTATGAGAACACCCAATGTACAAGGCAGAACGTGGCTGCCAGATATATCAAAAAATACAAGGGCTGTAGTAGAATTTCAATCTCCCTACAATGATCTCAGGACAAGTATGGCAGCAATAAAAAGGACTGCTGCACACAAAAGTGTGGACAAATAAACAAGAGAACTGTGCAGAAAGGAGCAACAGGATTTTTGCTTTTAAAAAAGCAGTTGGTTTGCACAGCGGCGTACAAACAGCAATGCAGCTATCAGGGAGCCTTATAAGGCAGCCTAATAAGCTACAGAGCTGAGGAAAAAAAAATATAAACTCCACTGTCCCTGCAAAGAAAAGGTGGTGTTGGACAGTGGAAATCGCTACAGCACAGGCGGTTTGGGGGTTAATCTTCCCTCCCTAACAATATCCCTGCTTCTGACGAAGCGGCAGCAACCTCTCCCTATGCTCAGATCAGCAGCAGTAAGATGGCGGTCGGCGTGCACGCCCCTTTATAGCCCCTGTGACGCTCCAGAAAGCAAGCCAATCACTGCAATGCCCTTCTCTAAGATGGTGGGGACCGAGACCTATGTCATCACACTGTCCACACTCTGTGTGCTGCTGCATTGGCTGAGAATGGGGCTTAAAGCGTCATACGAAACGCGACTTTGGCGCGCATATCGCCGACCTCATGGCCGATCCCACAGTGGGATCGGGTTTCACGAAACCCGACTTTGCCAAAAGTCGGCGATTTATGAAAATGTCCGATCCGTTTCGCTCAACCCTATTTCTTACCATTTTATTAATGACCTATTCAGAGATCTAAATCTTCATATGTGGTTGTCTATCTGGATGACATCTGGGTTTATTCAGCCGATTGCCAGTCACACAGCTGACATATAAATACTGTTCTGTTTCTGGTGCAGGAAGGAAGGAAATTTTCTGTATGGACCCCCCCTAAGGTCCAAGCTGTGCCATCCAAATCTCTGAAAACTCTCTTACACTTACCTGGTTAACCATTGACCGATTTAAAGAAGAAAGGAGATGAATTTGTTAGATGGAAACCTGAGGCCATCAGGGCCTTCTTGGAGCTGAAGGAACGTCTCTCATCTGACCCACGTCGTCTTTTCATTGTAGAGGTCTGTGAGATGGACGTTGGGAGTGCCACTATTATGGGGGTACTATGGCATTGAGATATGTCTTCCCATTTGCTGGGATCCAATAAGGTGGTACATACAGAGACACGTTCTGGAGCTTGTCTGCAGATGCCTGTACAGGGGCAGTTGGTGCACAATAACTACAGACGGAGACAGAGATTAGAAAACCATAACTGTTCTTTAATGGTACAAGTATGGAGCAGACCAATCTGGTGGACGCACATTAAATATATTATATACACGCATATATATATACAGGGCATGGTCAGTATAATAGGGGAGGAGCTGATTCATAGAAAAAGTAAAAATCTAGACAGAAGATCAACTACTGTTAAAACAGTATTTGGTATCCAGTATCCAAAGCTGCAGCTTGGTGCCAGTCCTCAGGGTAGTGGATGAGCCTGTGGAGGTGGAAACTTGGTGTGGCGGTTCCGGCAGTGATGTTATATGGAGGGGACACCTGGAGTAGGAATCATGGGGTGGCAGTTTCGGTATTCACATAACATGGAGGGGACACTTGGGGTAGGAGTCATGGGGCGGTTCCGGCAGTGATGTTACATGGAGAGGACACAAGGGGTAGGAGTCACGGAGCGGCGGTTCCGGCAGGGATGTTACATGGAGAGGACACAAGGGGTAGGAGTCATGCAGCGGCGGTTCCGGCAGAGATATTACATGGAGAGGACACAAGGGGTAGGAGTCATGGAGCGGCAGTTCCGGCAGTGATGTCACATGGAGAGGACACAAGGGGTAGGAGTCATGGAGCGGCGGTTCCGGCAGTGATGTCACATGGAGAGGACAAGGGGTAGGAGTCATGGAGCGGCAGTGATGTTACATGGAGAGGACACAAGGGGTAGGAGTCATGGAGCGGCAGTGATGTTACATGGAGAGGACACAAGGGGTAGGAGTCATGGAGCGGCAGTTCCGGCAGTGATGTCACATGGAGAGGACACCTGTCTAAGAGTCGATCCTCAGTGTGAAGAACACTCTCCCCTGGAACTTGTCTCGATCGTCCTGGTTGTTGATATTGGCTGCGTTGACACGACACTCCACTGTGTGATCCATGTCACGAGTAACATTCAGGAACTTCACAGCCACAAATGGTTGTGTGTAGTTCTTCTGTGGGGAAAATACAACATTTATCAGAATAGTCAGAATAATCAGACTTCTAGTGAATGTCAAATGGAGACGATGGCACAAATTGAAAGTACTTCAATGTCACAGAGAGACATCCTAACCCTGTTAGAAATACTCCTACTCCGTGACTGGGAATGCTGCCATAGCATCTGTCATTACAACCTCGGTCATTTCATAGTGTCATTGCTCTTACTGTAAAGAATTTTTCCTTGTGAAATAGAATGCTGCCATAGTATCTGCCACACCTATCTCTTGGGGATGAGCATTCCATAGTGAAACTGCTCCAAAAGTAGTGATTGCTTTCCATTGATGGTGCCTGGGTTAGGGTTTACATAGCCAAGCATCCCTCCATTAGAAACCGCATAGATACTGCTGGGGGAGTCTCTGCTGATTCTAGGGGGAAGGGTTGGGGAAATGAAGGATCTTTTTCATATCAGACAAGTGTGAAGGGGAGATGTGATGTTGCCTTGAGGGAGCGAGCCCGTCCTATGATGGAGGGAGCGAGCCCGTCCTATGATGGAGGGAGCGAGCCCGTCCTATGATGGAGGGAGCGAGCCCGTCCTATGATGGAGGGAGCGAGCCCGTCCTATGATGGAGGGAGTGAACTCTTATGATGGAGGGAGCCCATCCTATGATGGAGGGAGTGAACTCTTATGATGGAGGGAGTGATCACTTATGAAGAAGGTAGCCCGTCCTATGATGGAGGAAGCCCATCCTATGATGGAGGGAGCCCGTCCTATGATGGAGGGAGTGATCACTTATGAAGAAGGTAGCCCGTCCTATGATGGAGGGAGCCCATCCTATGATGGAGGGAGCCCGTCCTATGATGGAGGGAATGATCTCTTTTGATGGAGGGAGTGATCACTTATGAAGAAGGTAGCCTGTCCTATGATGGAGGGAGCCCGTCCTATGATGGAGGGAGCCCGTCCTATGATGGATGGAGGGAGCCCGTCCTATGATGGAGGGAGGGAGCCTGTCCTATTATGGAGGGAGGGAGCCTGTCCTATGATGGAGGGAATGATCTCTTTTGATGGAGGGAGTGATCACTTATGATAGGGGGAGCAGCGAGGACACTCACCTGAGCTCTGTTACCATAATATGGGAAATACATGAGGTCAATGCTCCCTATAGTGTTATTCATCAGACCGGGGTAGTAGAGGCGATTGCCCAGGAGACGGTCATTTTCTTCAGTCTGGAGAAGAAGAATTCATGAGAAAAGGGGATCCCAAAGAAGTCGGCACCAAGCGAAAGATCAGCCGATCACACAGATGTGGACCTAGAGATCATGTATAGAGCTACGACAAGCAGGGCACCTACAGTATGCAATAGTTATATATACACTGTAAAATATACAGCCGACACCTAAACATTAAATAGTACCCATACATTATAGGATATCATACAGCCGACACCGGTACACACATTATAGGATATCATACAGCCGACACCCGTACACACATTATAGGATATCATACAGCCGACACCCGTACACACATTATAGGATATCATACAGCCGACACCCGTACACACATTATAGGATATCATACAGCCGACAACCGTACACACATTATAGGATATCATACAGATGACACCCGTACACACATTATAGGATATCGTACAGCCGACATCCGTACACACATTATAGGATATCATACAGCCGACACCCGTACACACATTATAGGATATCATACAGCCGACACCCGTACACACATAGGGTATCATAAGGCCGACACCCGTACACACATTATAGGATATCATACAGCCGACACCCGTACACACATTATAGGATATCATACAGCCGACACCCGTGCATACATTATAGGATATCATACATGACACCCGTACATACATTATATCATACAGCCGACACCCGTACATACATTATATCATACATATGACACCCGTACACACATTATATCATACATATGACACCCGTACACACATTATATCATACATACCTATCACTTACACATTATACACATGTGGGCAAAATTATTGATAGCCCTCGTTTAATGACAGAAAAACCCACAATGGTCACAGAAATGACTTGAATCTGACAAAAGTAATAATAAATAAAAGATCTATGAAAATGAACAAATGAAAGTCAGACCTTGCTTTTCAGCCATGCTTCCACAGAATTAAAAAAATAAAACTCATGAAATCGGCCTGGACAGAAATGATGGTTCCTTTAACTTAATATTTTGTTGCACAACCTTTTGAGGCAAATCACTGCAATCACTCGATTCCTGTAACTGTCAGTGAGACTTCTCCTCCTCTCGACAGGTACTTTGGCCCATTCCTCCAGAGCAAACTCCTCCAGTTGTCCCGTGTCTGACGGTCGCCTTTTCCAGACGGCATGTTTCAGCTCTTTCCAAAGATGCTCAATAGTATTTAGGTCAGGGCTCATAGAAGGCCAATTCTGAATAGTCCACTGTTTTCCTCTTAGCCATTCTTGGGTGTTTTGGGTCCTTACCCTGTTGCAAGACCCCTGACCTGTGACTGAGACCAAGCTTTCTGACACTGGGCAGCACATTTCTCTCTAGATTCCCTTGATGGTCTTGAGATTTCATTGTACCCTGCACAGATTCTAGACACCCTGCGCCTGATGCGACAAAGCAGCCCCAGAACATAACAGAGCGTCCTCCATGTTTCACAGTAGGGACACTGTTATTTTCTTGATATGCTTCATTTTTCCTTCTGTGATCATAGAGCTGATGTGCCTTGCCAAAAAGTTCCATTTTTGTCTCATCTGTCCATAGTATATTCTCCCAGAGGCTTTGCGGCTTGTCAACATGTAGTCTGGGAAATTCCAATCTGGGTTTTCTTGAACAATGGTTTCCTTCCTGGTTCGTCTCCCATGAAGTCCACTTTGGCTCTGTGGAGACCAGACTGAACCAAAGAATCCATCTTGTCTTCCTCCTGAGAAATCTGCTTCTAAACAGCAAACTTGACATTTCCTTTTATGGAAGTAATCACGCGCGCATTCCTTCTTGTTATCATAGTCCTTCACCCACATACCAGATATTGTAACATTTCACTAGTATAGACTTGTTTTGTAAGAGATTGTGAAATATGTGCGCATGTCTGTAAATGCCTAACTTTTTACTATATAAAGAAGGGACAGCACCCAGTGAGGCAGGCGTGCTCCGGGGCTACCCCTGTTTATGACCACACAACCTTTGTGCTGGGTGTCATTTACTTGGATCCCTACATCCAGGAAGCCAGGGACGGAAAAGGACTCAACATTTCTTGCCGCCCGAACAGGGACCCGAGGCGAGAGTATCTGCTCGAGATTCACCTGCGGATACGGACAACGGAGATCTGGGATAATGGACGGCAAATGAACTGAAAAACCTGGCCAGGTAAGAGACATTATTAGTTCTCTTTTATCTGCCCTGTATTATCCGAAAGATCTCTACGAGCCGTGTCACGCTGGGTTAGTCTAGTAGTGAGTAGATACCTATAAAACTCGGGTTACCATATTGTATAGATTTATGAGTCCTGTCCCTGGCAGTGTGTTAACAGTGTGAAGGTTGTGGCATGTTATGAAAGAAGGATAAAAGTACGTAAAACAATAAGCCGAAATTGTTAGGACAAGTCTTATTAGTGAAGTCAGCCTAACTGGGTCATGTGGTTGCGTCCTTTCGGGGAGACCTCCGCCCATGCTTGACTCTCTTTAAGAACTTGTTTCCTCATTTCTGGATAAGAGTTTGATAGAAAGCCCAGGACACGGGTCCATGAGCCTGGGACAAGTATGATAACAGAGACGGAAAGTTTGGTGATCTGTTTGGTGTTGCTGATCCTGTTTGCGTGCATTGTAGGAATCAAGTTTATTCTGCACATTAGAAAGAACGGAGCAGATCAGCCCTTCAATATTTTAGCTCCCTAGGAAGAAGGCAACGAGACATCACTCCAGAGAGGTGGTTGTCCAAACGTCACCTAGGATAAGTGTAGCTATTATTGAAAAGAAAAATGTAAAATAAACAGACAAAAACCGTCTTAGGACAAGTAGAAGCAAAAGATATCATACAGGAAAGATGTGGAAGGACAGTCAGAAGGCAGATCAGAAGGGTAAGAAAAAATTGGGAATTTCAGAAGCACTTATGTTTAGCACTGAATGGGAAAGACTGAGTAAAGAACGAGGTGGAATTATCAGGGATAATGGGTGGGAAGAAATCATACACTGTATGATAAAGGTCTCAAAAACAGCTAAAGAGGAGAATTGGAAGTATGATCCAGACACTTCCAAATGGAGTATGGGTACGAGAAAATGTTGTGCTACGACTCATTCAGTTCCTCCTCCTTATCTAGATCCGAATGTTCAACCATTTGTACCTTCAGGAGGTACAGAGGAAGGGAAACCCATACCAAATTTATATCCTGGGTTAAGCGGGGTGGAAGGATGGGTATGCCAAAATTGTGGCCAGCAGAATCCGGATTGGAGAACTGAGTGTTCCGCCTGTGGGGCCCCTAAAGGCCATCAGTTATTAGCACCTGTTAGGATAATAACAAAGGGAGTGAGAGAAGCTGATCCCGAGAATCCTAATCAAAGAATTACTAGGCAAATTGAAACACAGCAGTATTTTCCATGGACACCAGCTGAGGGTATGTCTCTTCTTATGAATGCACCAGATCCAACTCGATACCCAAATAGATTTGCTAGTTATATAGAGCAAATAATTCGCACACATAATGGTTCATGGATGGATGGAATGGAATTATGTAGGCTAAAAATGCCATCGGGAATGTTTCAGGAGCTGATTGTAGCAACACAGGCTCAAAGACCAGCAGGAGAAAATGTAAGAGCACCTTTTGTGATAGAGTCAGGAAACCGGTTTGTAGAGGCTCTAAATCAGTTCATGCAAGGAAAACAGAGGGAGAGAGGATCCACAGGCATAGTTATGCAGAAAGCAGGTCAATCCATAGATGAGTATTCCCGGGAGCTGGAAGATAGCTTTAGGGATGAGGGATTAAATATTGCTGATCCAGGAGTCCTCCGGCTCTATACTAAACAATTGATTGAGGGACTTGAACCAGGCATTAAGGAAAGATTCAAGTCAGCTACGCCAGATTGGAGAACTCTAGAACAACCACAGATAGTGAAACAAAGATGTATGGGCATTACTATGGATTTAAGAGAAAAGAAAAAACCTGTCAGAATAGCGCAAGCAAACACAACAGGTGGAAGGGCAAGACATAATTTTCCCTGTCATTACTGCAAGAAACCAGGACATTTCCAGAGAGAATGTAGAAAGAAGCAGGCAGACATAAAATCAGGAAAATTTGTACCAAAGAATAAGCCCTCAGACACCCAACAGACATCCATAGTGGATGGTCCCATACCAGACTCAGATTGACTCAATGTGTTACAAACTTCCCTACCAGCTAGAAGACCTATAATACAGGTGAATGTGGGGGGGAAGAGAGATTCCATTTTTGATAGATACAGGTGCAACTTCCTCAATTTTGAATCAAGATTTTCTTCCGAATCCGGAAGATATTTCAGAACAAACAACTTTTGCTGAGGGTTATGATGGGGTAATTCGAACACTGCAATATACTGTGCCCCTAGAGGTCTCATTAGGACCTAAATGTTTTGCATCCAGATTTTTGTATGCCAGAGGTGCCCCAACATGTTTGTTGGGAACTGATGTCTTGAAGAAATTAGAAGCTAACATCAATTTTAGGGAAGATGGCACAGTCATGCTGACTATCCCTGATGATGCAGAAACATTAGAACAATATGTCAGAATTCAGGCTTTTGAGGATTATACTGAAGAAAAAGAGTACACCACAGATCTAGACCTCTCAATGGTCCCAGAAACACTGTGGGCACAGGGTGACACCGATGTGAGACTATTGCATATCTCTCCTGTAAAACTATCTGTGCAACCAGGAACAGTTCTCCCACAGCTCAGACAATACCCTGTGAGTGCCCAGCAGGAACTAGCGATTACAAAACAGATAGAGGGATATAGAGAGAAAGGGGTTTTGGTAGAGATACAATCACCTGCTAACACTCCTCTGTATCCAGTCAAGAAGAGAACTCTTGATAAGGGTTCTATGCCCAAATATCGTATGGTACATGATCTAAGAGAAATAAACAAAGTTCTAGATCCAATCACCCCAGTTGTACCCAATCCTCATACGTTACTATCACAGATACCAGCCAGTTCTCAAGTGTTTACTGTAATAGATCTTTCAAATGCATTTTTCTCGGTTCCTTTACACCAAGACAGTTGGCATTTGTTTGCATTTACATTTAAGGGCAAACAGTTGGCGTGGACACGCCTTCCACAGGGAATGATACACTCCCCTACTCTTTATTCAAATGCCCTACAAACAGTCCTCCAGAGGTTTGAACCCGAACCACAGGTAGTAATTTTGCAGTATGTGGATGACCTACTACTTTGCTGCCCAGATCTAGAAACTGCAGAAAGGTCCACTGTGAGTTTACTATGTTTTCTAGAAAAAGAAGGGTGTAAAGTGAATAGACAAAAGCTACAAGTTTCTCAGACCAAAGTGGTCTTTTTAGGTCATTGCATTTCTCAAGGTAAAAAGCATCTTACACCTCAAAGAACTGAAGCAATAAGACAGATGAATGAGCCTAGAAATCATAAACAGCTACGAGCATTTTTAGGAATAGTGTCTCATTGTAGACAATGGATTATACATGCCAGTCAACTAATGCAACCACTGTATGACTGTGTAAAAAGTGAACCTTACATGTTGACAAAAGAAGGTCAGATTTCGTTCCAACAATTAAAAGATGCCCTTGTTTCAGCTCCAGCGTTAGGGCTACCAGACTACACCAAACCATTTCAGCTTATGGCTGCAGAAGTTGATTCCCATGCTACAGGAGTTCTTACCCAGAAGCATGCAGGGAAACAAAGACCAATTGCATATCTTTCAGCAAGGTTAGATCCCGTAGCTAGAGCAGCACCAACCTGTGTACGTGTAGTTGTTGCTGTCTCACTATTGTTGGACAAAGCATCAGAAATTGTCCTAGAGCATCCACTCACAGTTCAAACTACACATGATGTTTATGGGATATTAAACCAGGTCCAACCAAAACACATCTCCATGGCCAGACATTTGCGGCTGCAGTGTTCTTTGCTGCTCCCCTCTACTATCACATTTGCAAGGCTTCAGACTCTCAATTTAGCTACACTGCTACCCCTCGAGTCTGAAGGGGGGAATAAGGACACTGACCCATACGCAAATTTTTTCCCTACAGACACACATGATTGTACAGAGCTCATTTTACAAGAAACGGTAGGCTTACCCAATGTATCCGAAACACCACTTCAAAATCCAGATTTAGAGCTGTTTATAGATGGTAGTAGGTTTGCAGATGACACAGGTAACTTCCATACAGGGTATGCAGTTGTGTCAGAATCTGAAACTCTCAAAGCAGAACCGCTTCCACCGAAACAATCTGCACAAGAAGCAGAACTAACAGCATTGATTGAAGCTCTAAAAATAGCTGAGAATCAGACAGCTAATATATACACTGATTCTAGGTATGCACATGGTATTGTGTTTGATTTTGGAGTAATCTGGAGAGCTAGAGGTTACATGACAGCGTCAGGACAACCTGTAAAACATGCTTCTCTGATCAAACAGATCTTAGAGGCTGCACAAGAAACAAAAGAAGTAGCAGTAATCAAGGTAGCTGCACATGTGAGACTCGACACTAGGGAATCTAGGGGAAATGATAGGGCTGATAAAGCAGCCAAAGCAGCAGCAGTCAAACCCTTACAACAGGTCCATACTGTAAACCTCACAGAAAATACTGAAGATAGACTGAGACAAGCACAGGAAGATGCAGGAGAAGAGGAGAGGGACAGGTGGAAAAAGGAAGGGGCAGAAGAACAAGCGGGAATTTGGAAGAAAGATGGACTAATATGTCTACCTAGAGCCTGGTACCCGATTGTAGTTGGTGGATTGCACCACCCTACGCATGTGTCTGCAAATGCAATGACACTACTGGCAAAGCAAGTCTGGTTGGCTCCAGGTTTTGGCAATTACGCAAGAGACTATTGTGCTACATGCGCTATATGCCTGACACATAATCCCGGACAGACAGCAAAGACCCCTATGAAGCACCATGTCCGACCTCTCTACCCGTTTCAACGGTTGCAGATAGACTTTATCCAGCTGCCAAAGAGTAATGGGTATGAGTATGTGTTGGTGTGTGTGGACATGTTCTCGGGGTGGCCAGAGGCCTATCCAGTTCGAAAGGCTTCAGCTAAAAACACTGCTGTAAAGCTAGTTGCCGAACTGGTGCCCCGTTATGGTCTCCCTGAAGTGATCGAGTCAGATAGGGGTACTCATTTCACTGGAGAAATATTTCAAAATGTACTGAAAATGTTGGGTGTTGAAAGTCAGTTACACACTCCGTATCATCCTCAAAGTTCTGGTAAGGTGGAACGCATGAATGGAACTTTAAAATTAAAAATACAGAAAGCCATGGCTGAAACAGGAAAGCCTTGGACAGAATGCCTTCCACTGGCCCTTTACTCAATACGCAATACCCCAAGGGGTAAGACTAAACGGTCTCCATATGAAATTTTGTTTGGCAGGACTGCCAATTTAGGATGTTATTTTCCACAGCAACTTGTGTTAAATATTGAGTCATTGACTTCTTATGTGCAAAATCTTCAGAAACAATTAACTAAGGTGCATGCACAAGTTTTTGCTTCCCTTCCAGATCCTGACAACACTGAAGGAAGTCACAAGTTGGAACCAGGTGATCAAGTCTATGTAAAAAGACACACCAGAAAGGCTCTTGAACCAAGATTTGACGGACCCTTCCAAGTCCTATTGACAACACCTACATCAGTCAAGCTTGAAGGAAAGGCATCATGGATACACGCAAGTCATTGCAAAAAAGCAGTATAAGACTCATGATATTGATGTTAATAATGTTAACCTCAACGGAGGCATGGGAAAGACTGAATTCTCTAGCCCCTTTTAACAATAGATTCGTGCAACATCATAGAAAATTAGTGCATGACTTGTTAAATAATACGCAACCCCTGGCAGATTGTTGGATCTGTACCCATTCACCAGTATCAGCCACAAGTATACCTTTTCTAGCAGTTCCCGTGTCAGCTGAAGAGATATTCGCTTGGCCTAATTGTTCAGACAACCTGGCCAACAACCAATCTGGCAACACTAGACTATGGAATACTACAATCGCTATACCAATTGTGGGATGGGTAGAATTTCCTTGGTGGCAAGGTAATCTCTCAGGAAGTAGTACACATCTACAATATTTGGCCTATAAGGGTGGGGCCTGGGTACCTAGGAATAAGACTGGATTAACTGAGTTAGGACAGGTCCCCACTGAAAATCTACAGCTCAGTTTCAGTACAACCACCCCTTCCTCTGATGCTTTCAAACCTACAGTATTGGAAAGATACATACATAATAGAAAATGGGAACATTCTGAGTTGTTCCCCCAAGGTGATGCAGACAGTTGTACAAGCAAGCCAGGGAACCTGGTTTGTAATGAATCCAATGAGTATGTCAACGGAATGCATGTATGTGGGAATCCCGCAGCCGGGTACTGTAGCCCCTTGGGACAAAAACCCTCTTGGTGTATGCTTCAGAATGTATCTAGATTTGTGGACTTGGCTCACAGATTGGTATTGCAGCACTCAGCTTTGTGGGATCTGCCTGAGGGTACATTTTGGATATGCGGAGAAGGAGCATATAAATGGCTTCCCGTAGGTATAAAGGGTACTTGTACATTGGGACGCCTAACCCCGGCTACTTTCATAATTTCAAATAAACAAGTGAATATGTAAGCCGTGCCCAAGCACACACTGTATAAAAGAGCTGCAGATAACTCACCACGTCCCTCGGGGAGGCCACATATAGTACAAATGGGAATTCCCAACAAAATTGCTAGTACCATTTTTATTTATCCTATGTTAACACAAATGTGGGATAAATTAGTTAGAGCCACGGATTATCTAGATGATCAGATTTGGGACATATTGGACATATTAAATACCAGTATAGCTGTACAGAATCAGCTTATAATAGTCACTAACCAACATACCATGGTATTGGATTACCTAACTGCCTCACAAGGGGGTATGTGTCAAATCATCGGACCCACCTGCTGTCATTATATAGACCCTAATAGTACTATGAGTATGAGATTTAAATTAAAAGACGTACAACGACTCAGGGATCAGTATGACAAAGACAATGACCAAAATAAGGATAGCTGGTGGTCAGATACCTTTTCTTTTCTTAACCCGGCCAATTGGTTCAGAGGGATCGGTGGGTGGGTTACCGGAATTATGCAAAGCCTAATACATATAGTTATTGTTATGGTAATTATATATGTATTGTTCAAGGTTGTACTCAAGGGTATCTCGGTATGCACAAATAAATTTTGTGTAATTGATACGAGAATATAAAGTTTTTTATATGTTATCCGATCGTCATATTAATCCTTGTCATTTTTTTATGCTTGAATTTGTAATGTTTTAGTATACTGCCGTATAAAGAAGAGAATGCACAGACTTCATGCAAGAATTTATGATAGATTATAAAAGAATATGTCAAAGGGGGGAATTGTGGAGACCAGACTGAACCAAAGAATCCATCTTGTCTTCCTCCTGAGAAATCTGCTTCTAAACAGCAAACTTGACATTTCCTTTTATGGAAGTAATCACGCGCGCATTCCTTCTTGTTATCATAGTCCTTCACCCACATACCAGATATTGTAACATTTCACTAGTATAGACTTGTTTTGTAAGAGATTGTGAAATATGTGCGCATGTCTGTAAATGCCTAACTTTTTACTATATAAAGAAAGGACAGCACCCAGTGAGGCAGGCGTGCTCCGGGGCTACCCCTGTTTATGACCACACAACCTTTGTGCTGCGTGTCATTTACTTGGATCCCTACATCCAGGAAGCCAGGGACGGAAAAGGACTCAACAGCTCCTATAACGATGGATGGTGCGACCTGACACTGATGTTCCTGGAGCTTGAAGTTCACCTTTAATCTGTGTAGAAGTTTTTCTGGCTCTTTTGCTACCATGCGTATTATCCGTCTCTTTGATTTGTCACCAATGTTCCTCCTGCGGCCACATCCAGGGAGGTCGGCTACAGTCCATGGATCTTACATTTCTGGATAACATGTGCAGCTGTAGTCACAGGAATATCAAGCTGCTTGGAGATGTCTTATAACCTTTACCTGTAACATGTTTGTCTATAATGTTCTTTCTAATCTCCTGAGACAACTCTTTCCTTCGCTTCCTCTGGTCCATGTTGGGTGTGATACAACCATGTCACCACACAGCACAGTGATATCTGTAGCCCTATATACCGGCCACACACTGACTCCAGGATTGTAGACCCCTGTGATGAGGGGACACACCGCGATCTAACATGTCACCACACAGCACGGTGATATCTGTAGCCCTATATACCGGCCACGCACTGACTCCAGGATTGTAGACCCCTGTGATGAGCGGACACACCGTGATCTAACATGTCACCACACAGCACAGTGATATCTGTAGCCCTATATACCGGCCACGCACTGACTCCAGGATTGTAGACCCCTGTGATGAGGGGACACACCGCGATCTAACATGTCACCACACAGCACGGTGATATCTGTAGCCCTATATACCGGCCACGCACTGACTCCAGGATTGTAGACCCCTGTGATGAGCGGACACACCGTGATCTAACATGTCACCACACAGCACAGTGATATCTGTAGCCCTATATACCGGCCACGCACTGACTCCAGGATTGTAGACCCCTGTGATGAGGGGACACACCGCGATCTAACATGTCACCACACTGCACAGTGATATATGTAGCCCTATATACCGGCCACGCACTGACTCCAGGATTGTAGACCCCTGTGATGAGGGGACACACCGCGATCTAACATGTCACCACACAGCACAGTGATATCTGTAGCCCTATATACCGGCCACGCACTGACTCCAGGATTGTAGACCCCTGTGATGAGGGGACACACCGCGATCTAACATGTCACCACACAGCACAGTGATATCTGTAGTCCTATATACCGGCCACGCACTGACTCCAGGATTGTAGACCCCTGTGATGAGGGGACACACCGCGATCTAACATGTCACCACACAGCACAGTGATATCTGTAGCCCTATATACCGGCCACGCACTGACTCCAGGATTGTAGACCCCTGTGATGAGTGGACACACCGCGATCTAACATGTCACCACACAGCACAGTGATATCTGTAGCCCTATATACCGGCCACGTACTGACTCCAGGATTGTAGACCCCTGTGATGAGTGGACACACCGCGATCTAACATGTCACCACACAGCACAGTGATATCTGTAGCCCTATATACCGGCCACGCACTGACTCCAGGATTGTAGACCCCTGTGATGAGGGGACACACCGTGATCTAACATGTCACCACACAGCACAGTGATATCTGTAGCCCTATATACCGGCCACGCCCTGACTCCAGGATTGTAGACCCCTGTGATGAGGGGACACACCGCGATCTAACATGTCACCACACAGCACAGTGATATCTGTAGCCCTATATACCGGCCACACACTGACTCCAGGATTGTAGACCCCTGTGATGAGTGGACACACCGTGATCTAACATGTCACCACACAGCACAGTGATATCTGTAGCCCTATATACCGGCCACGCACTGACTCCAGGATTGTAGACCCCTGTGATGAGGGGACACACCGTGATCTAACATGTCACCACACAGCACAGTGATATCTGTAGCCCTATATACCGGCACACACTGACTCCAGGATTGTAGACCCCTGTAATGAGTGGACACACCGCGATCTAACATGTCATCACACAGCACAGTGATATCTGTAGCCCTATATACCGGCCACGCACTGACTCCAGGATTGTAGACCCCTGTAATGAGTGGACACACCGCGATCTAACATGTCACCACACAGCACAGTGATATCTGTAGCCCTATATACCGGCCACACACTGACTCCAGGATTGTAGACCCCTGTAATGAGTGGACACACCGCGATCTAACATGTCACCACACAGCACAGTGATATCTGTAGCCCTATATACCGGCCACACACTGACTCCAGGATTGTAGACCCCTGTGATGAGTGGACACACCGCGATCTAACATGTCACCACACAGCACAGTGATATCTGTAGCCCTATATACCGGCCACGCACTGACTCCAGGATTGTAGACCCCTGTGATGATAGTTAGTGGACACACCGTGATTTTTTCATGTCCCTTTTGTCACATTTTCAGGGGTACCGTCATTTCTGTCCAGGCCGATTTCATGAGTTTTATTTTTTTAATTCTGTGGAAGCATGGTGGAAAAGCAATGTCTGACTTTCATTTGTTCATTTTCATAGATCTTTTATTTATTATTACTTTTGTCAGATTCAAGTTATTTCTGAGACCATTGTGGGATTTTCTGTCAACAATTTTGACCATGTGTGTATCATACAGACTTGTCATCTACACATTATATCATACACACCTGCACCTACACATTATCATACACACCTGTCACTTATACATTATCACACACACCAGCACCTCCACATTATATCACACACACCAACACCTATACATTATATCACACACACCAACACCTACACATTATATCACACACACCAGCATCTACACATTATATCACACACACCAGCATCTACACATTATATCACACACACCAACACCTATACATTATATCACACACACCAGCATCTACACATTATATCACACACACCAACACCTATACATTATATCACACACACCAACACCTACACATTATATCACACACACCAGCATCTACACATTATATCACACACACCAGCATCTACACATTATATCACACACACCAACACCTATACATTATATCACACACACCAACACCTACACATTATATCACACACACCAACACCTACACATTATATCACACACACCAGCATCTACACATTATATCACACACACCAACACCTATACATTATATCACACACACCAGCATCTACACATTATATCACACACACCAACACCTATACATTATATCACACACACCAACACCTACACATTATATCACACACACCAGCATCTACACATTATATCACACACACCAGCATCTACACATTATATCACACACACCAACACCTATACATTATATCACACACACCAGCATCTACACATTATATCATACACACCAACACCTATACATTATATCACACACACCAGCATCTACACATTATATCACACACACCAACACCTATACATTATATCACACACACCAACACCTATATATTATATCACACACACCAGCATCTACATATTATATCATACACACCAACACCTATACATTATATCACACACACCAGCACCTATACATTATCATACACACCTGTCACTTATACATTATCACACACACCAGCACCTATACATTATCATACACACCTGTCACTTATACATTATCACACACACCAGCACCTCCACATTATATCACACACACCAGCATCTACACATTATATCACACACACCAGCATCTACACATTATATCACACACACCAGCACCTATATATTATATCACACACACCAGCATCTACACATTATATCATACACACCAACACCTATACATTATATCACACACACCAGCATCTACACATTATATCATACACACCAGCATCTACACATTATATCACACACACCAGCATCTACACATTATATCACACACACCAGCACCTATATATTATATCACACACACCAGCATCTACACATTATATCATACACACCAGCACCTACACATTATCATACACACCTGTCACTTATACATTATCACACACACCAACACCTATACATTATATCACACACACCAGCACCTACACATTATATCACACACACACCAACACCTATACATTATATCATACACACCAGCATCTACACATTATATCACACACACCAACACCTATACATTATATCACACACACCAACACCTACACATTATATCACACACACCAGCACCTACACATTATATCACACACACCAACACCTATACATTATATCACACACACCAACACCTACACATTATATCATACACACCAACACCTATACATTATATCACACACACCAGCATCTACATATTATATCATACACACCAACACCTATACATTATATCACACACACCAGCACCTATACATTATCATACACACCTGTCACTTATACATTATCACACACACCAGCACCTCCACATTATATCACACACACCAGCATCTACACATTATATCATACACACCAACACCTATACATTATATCACACACACCAGCATCTACACATTATATCACACACACCAACACCTATATATTATATCACACACACCAGCATCTACACATTATATCACACACACACACCAACACCTATACATTATATCATACACACCAGCACCTCCACATTATATCACACACCAGCACCTACACATTATATCACACACACCAGCATCTGCACATTATATCATACACACCAGCATCTGCACATTATATCATACACACCAGCATCTGCACATTATATCATACACACCAGCATCTACACATTATATCATACACACCAGCACCTACACATTATATCATACACACCACCACCTATACATTATATCATACACACCAGCACCTACACATTATATCACACACCAGCACCTATACATTATATCACACACACCAGCACCTATACATTATATCATACACACCAGCATCTACACATTATATCATACACACCAGCATCTACACATTATATCATACACACCAGCATCTGCACATTATATCATACACACCAGCATCTACACATTATATCATACACACCAGCACCTACACATTATATCATACACACCACCACCTATACATTATATCATACACACCAGCACCTACACATTATATCACACACCAGCACCTATACATTATATCACACACACCAGCACCTATACATTATATCATACACACCAGCATCTACACATTATATCATACACACCTGTCACCTATACATTATATCACACACACCAGCACCTATACATTATATCACACACACCAGCACCTACACATTATATCACACACAGCAGCACCTATATATTATATCATACACACCAGCACCTACACATTATATCATACACACCAGCACCTATACATTATATCATACACACCAGCACCTATACATTATATCACACACACCAGCATCTACACATTATATCATACACACCAGCACCTATATATTATATCACACACCAGCACCTATACATTATATCATACACACCAGCACCTATACATTATATCACACACACCAGCATCTACACATTATATCATACACACCAGCACCTATATATTATATCACACACCAGCACCTACACATTATATCATACACACCAGCACCTATACATTATATCACACACACCAGCATCTACACATTATATCATACACACCTGTCACCTATACATTATATCACACACACCAGCACCTATACATTATATCACACACACCAGCACCTACACATTATATCACACACACCAGCACCTATATATTATATCATACACACCAGCACCTACACATTATATCATACACACCAGCACCTATACATTATATCACACACACCAGCATCTACACATTATATCATACACACCAGCACCTATATATTATATCACACACCAGCACCTATACATTATATCACACACACCAACACCTATACATTATATCACACACACCAGCATCTACACATTATATCATACACACCAGCACCTATACATTATATCACACACACCAACACCTATACATTATATCACACACACCAGCACCTATACATTATCACACACACCAGCACCTATACATTATCACACACACCAGCACCTACACATTATATCATACACACCAGCACCTATACATTATATCACACACACCAGCATCTACACATTATATCATACACACCAGCACCTATATATTATATCACACACCAGCACCTATACATTATATCACACACACCACCACCTATACATTATCATACACACCTGTCACTTATACATTATATCATACACACCAGCACCTATACATTATATCACACACACCAGCACCTATACATTATATCATACACACCACCACCTATACATTATCATACACACCTGTCACTTATACATTATATCATACACACCAGCATCTACACATTATAACATACACACCAGCATCTACACATTATATCACACACACCAGCACCTACACATTATATCATGACATAGATATCACAACTCCTTATATAATACCACACACCTCCACATTATATAATGACACATACATGACAACACGTATACATTATATAAGGGACACATGCATGTCACAATTCCTTCTGCAGAAGCTTAGCTACGAGTAGAATGCAAGCAGCAGATCTCACTTTGGGTTTGTGTGGCATTTCGAGGGGATGTAAAGGGGAGTCATCTTATGTGGGGATGAATGAAGTATTGTCATCCAACCACCATGAGACTCATCTATAGGAACTCATCTATATGGGGACTCCTACATGTTCTGCTTCTTACCGTCTCATTTACTGCACTTTTAAGCTTCTGAAGACAATAAACAGAAAAGAGACTGAGACTTCAGAGAGAAGAGACAGAATGTGAGCGTCTACCTCAGACGTTCGTGCACTCACCTTCCCGGAACAGTTCACGGTGATAGAAGTCAGAGATATCTCCGGAATTGGTTCTGGCAAGAAATGCATTACCTGCAGAAAGACATGGGAAATTACCATCATGAAGTACTAAGGATGAGTAATGAGCGAGCTCAGGTTTTCCCCAAGAGCACGCTCGGGTGATCTCCGAGTATTTGTTAGTGCTCTTGTTAGTGCTCTGAGCTTTCGTTGCCTCAGCTGCATGATTTACGGCTGCTGGACAGCCTGAATACATGTGGGAATTTCCTAACAAACAGGCATTCCTCACATGTATTCAGCATGTCTAGCAGCTGTACATCATGCAGCTGAGACGAGAAAAACTAAATGTCTGAGCACTAACAAATACTCGGAGACCACCCGAGCGTGCTAGGGAAACCTGAGCAACAAGTACACTTGCTATCACTACTAAGGATCAGAAGTGGCCCTGTGGACGAGGGAAGAGCGGACCGGCAGGAGAAGGAGGGAAGAGCGGACCGGCAGGAGAAGGAGGGAAGAGTGGACCGGCAGGAGAAGGAGGGAAGAGCGGACCGGCAGGAGAAGGAGGGAAGAGCGGACCGGCAGGAGAAGGAGGGAAGAGCGGACCGGCAGGAGAAGGAGGGAAGAGCAGACCGGCAGAAGAAGGAGGGAAGAGCAGACCGGCAGAAGAAGGAGAGAAGAGCGGACCGGCAGGAGAAGGAGGGAAGAGCGGACCGGCAGAAGAAGGAGGGAAGAGCGGACCGGCAGAAGAAGGAGGGAAGAGCGGACCGGCAGAAGAAGGAGGGAAGAGCAGACCGGCAGAAGAAGGAGGGAAGAGCGGACCGGCAGAAGAAGGAGAGAAGAGCGGACCGGCAGAAGAAGGAGGGAAGAGCGGACCGGCAGAAGAAGGAGGGAAGAGCGGATCAGCAGGAGAAGGAGGGAAGAGCAGACCGGCAGAAGAAGGAGGGAAGAGCAGACCAGCAGGAGAAGGAGGGAAGAGCGGACCGGCAGAAGAAGGAGGGAAGAGCGGACCGGCAGAAGAAGGAGGGAAGAGCGGACCGGCAGAAGAAGGAGGGAAGAGCGGACCGGCAGAAGAAGGAGAGAAGAGCGGACCGGCAGAAGAAGGAGGGAAGAGCGGACCGGCAGAAGAAGGAGGGAAGAGCGGACCGGCAGAAGAAGGAGAGAAGAGCGGACCGGCAGAAGAAGGAGGGAAGAGCGGACCGGCAGAAGAAGGAGGAAAGAACGGACTGGCAGAAGAAGAACGAGTGGGCCGGTGGAAGAAGGGAGAGCAGACTCATGGAAGAGTGGAACAGTAGAGGAAAAATGAGTGGATTGGTGCAGGGAGGAACGAGTGAAGCAATGGGGGGCACATATGAGATAGGACATGCGGATCAGCCAGGAGTGAAATGGAGAGAATGTGCAGACAGGTGGGAAAGGAAGAGCGGTCTGGAAGAAGAGCTGACTGCTTTGTGGGGGGGGGGGGGGGGGCGGGGCGGACAGGAAAACTGGCGGGGGGAAGGGACCAGACTTGGCATGTGGATCAACTGGAAATGAAATGGAGAGGACGTGTGGACTGCTGGGAAAGGAAGAGCGGTAAGGGAGGAGTGGATGAGCGTACTGGCGAGGACAAGAAAGGACATGCATATCAGCTGGGAGCGAAATGGATGGGATGTGGGGACAGGTGGGAAAGGAGGAGTGGACCGGTGGAAGAGCGGACCGGTGGGAGCAGGGACGAGACAGGACATGTGGATCAGCGGGGAGGGGAATGGAGAGAAGGTATGGTCAGGTGAGAAGGGAAAGGACGGGACACATTAGGAGCATGATTGATGTGATGATGTAGGCTCACCCTGTTCATCTTTATGAGCACACATGGCTGGCCATCTTTATATCCAAACGTCGGGTCATCAATACCAGAACAGTTCTCCAGCTTTTGGCGTAGAAACCAGCAGGCTTTCTTTGGGTAATTTCTCACATCTCCAGTGTCTTCTTGCTTGTTGTACACCCCGCTGGTGCAGTTGATGCCTCTCTCCTCCTGTACGGTAGTGTTATAGTCTTTGCAAGAGTGAAAAGTGAATCTTATTATTTTCCATTTCATGGGGAGGTCATAGCCAAGAGGCATGGAAGTAGGTGAGGTGACAAATGTCTCACCTTTAGACATTTACCACCTCACAGACATTTGTCTGCATTGAGTTGGGGGTTGGACAGGATGACCCTGGAGGTCCCTTCCAACTCTAACATTCTAGGATTCTGTACTTCCATGGGAAGGTCTAATTGTCCTCTTACCTTCCAGCAGGATCCGGAGGCTTTCCTTATAATTCTCCCAGCTGCTGTTCTGTGATGTTAGACTATACACTACCTCCAGGGTGTCCAGCTTTGGGCGGATCATGAGCCCTGATGAAAAGAGGAGAGCAGTAAATAATAGAAAGAGACATTTCTGATAGGTTCTTAAAGGGCTATTCTCAAAATCACAATGCTGTCTCATATTTATTGTTTATGCCAAAAACTCATTTCAGATCTGCTCCTGGCTCAATTTAGCCTTTGTCATTGCATCCATCCTACTGTAGTTCCAGTGCTCCTGGTTAATAATGCACAGTGCAGCCTCTCTCCTGCTAGCTTCTTGCATAGGGTGGATTTTATCTTCTGCCATCTACATCAGTATATCTACTGTCGCTTTACATCATTGTTAGCTGGTTTATAGCAGAGCTCGACTCCCCTGCACTCCTCCACAATGGTGCTGAAAACAGCTAGGCACTGCTGAACTGAGCTGTATTTGATGCCTGCTGCTGACAGATCAGTCACATGACGCTGCAGATGCTGTGCTGTTGCATATAGCAGAAGACAATCCTCTGACATATGGATCAACAGAGTAGCATTTGCTGTTTTCAATTATAGATCTGACGGCAGCAGCTAAAAATCATGCAAAACCACACAGCGGCCATATTGATTTAGACAACAGCAGATAAGATCGGTCATTTCCCCTTCTGATAAAAAGTAGATTGTAATCTCCTATGGGCAGGGTCGCCATTATCTTGCTTTAATTACTGTATTACTTTGAATGTTGTTACTTATGACTTACATATGAACTGTTGAATTGTAAAGCGCTATTGAATGCGTTGGCGCTATATAAATAAAGATTATTATTATTATTAGATAAGACATCATCCAGCCGGTGGTAGAAAATATAGCAATAACTTTATAACATTACATCTACATTTCAGGAGGTCTTTGTCAAGCTTCACGGATGGATGCCATCTTATCTGCTTTCTAACGTTGGTCGGATTACTTAGATTGGATCCCTTGGGACTTAGGGTTAGGGTGCGTCCTGATACATGCAGACAACCATCTACACTGACACCTCACAGTCAGCGAGTGCCAAGGTAGAGCAGTTTGTTGGTCTACTGGCTCCACCAGTTGGGACACATGCCTGCTAGCTCCAACCTCACCATTCCCACCAGGAGAACAACTTTTCTTTCTTTCTCTTAAACAAGGTCAGAAGGAAGAGCCAGTGTCACACCCCTTACTCTCGAAAACTATGTACCCCCAAAACACCGCAAACTTTAGTGATTTACCTGGATTAGTGAGTCGATCTGAGTATTTCGGATTATACTCATCAATGGTCTGCAGCATCACCCACATACTGAATGAGAAGACAGCCGTGAGGAAGGCATAAAACACCACATAAAACGACACAATCAGCACTGCAGGAAAGAAAGGGTTAAAGAAATTAATAGAGCATAGTCATACAAAAGGGGGCAGATACTAACACACCTGCTCAATGCCATTCCAGAGGGGCAGCAACACAAAGGCAGTGGGGGCAAGAACATGTTCCTGATAGGTGGTACAACATGGACACATTCAATGGATAGGGCATATTCTCCATATGATGCCCCCTGTGATGCCTACTCCCAGAAGAGTTAGTGGTTATGATAAGTTCCTCCCATGATGCCCCCCATGCAGGGCTGTGGAGTTGGAGTCGTGGAGTTGGAGTCAGAGTCAGAGCACATTTTGGTGGAGTCGGACTTGGAGTCGGTATAAAATGGACCAACTCCGACATTTAAATACATAATTGAGTACAGTAGTTCAATGCAGTTTGTGGGGAATGTTTTTTTCATAAGAAATTGGGAAAGTTATGAAATGTCCTATAAATGTCTGTCCTATCCCTGATCTAAGATCTAGACTTTTAGCTGAGATGAATCTGTGCTGCAGTTTATATTCATGATAAGTAGTGAAGCTCCTCCTCTACAGATAAGGGGAAACAATAACAAACACACAGGGAAGGAATGCCTGTATTAATCTCAGAACTTCTGGGGTGAACAGGAAAGCAGGATTAAGGTAAGTACTTCTTAAAGCATATCTAAACTTTCAACAAACTGTGCATAAATCAATAGTCCAGTATATATTGTCTCTGTAGGCTTGATGTTTTAGTGTGTTTTTCCTCTTAGCTCCTGTTTGGAGAAATTAACTTCTCTTATATACACTATACATAGAATAAAAGGGGGAAACTGTTTTCTAACATCTCAAATTCAGAAATACAGTAACAAGATCGATGATGACATATATATATATATATATATATATATATATATAATTGTCTAAGGGTTTTTCCGTCTGTCTGTCTGTCTGTCTTGGAAATCCCGCGTCTGATTGGTCGAGGCCGCCAGGCCTCGACCAATCAGCGACGGGCACAGTATCGACATAGAAATCCCGAATCTGATTGGTCGAGGCCGCCAGGCCTCGACCAATCAGCAACGGGCACAGCGACGATGATGTCATAAAGGACGTAGAAATCCCACGTTTCTGATTCAGCGACGGGCACAGTATCGACGTAGATATCATAATGGTTGCCATGGCGACGATGTCATAAAGGTTGCCTCGACCAATCAGCGACGGGCACAGTCTGCCGCGAATTCGCCTCGACCAATCAGCGACGGGCACAGTATCGACGTAGATGTCAAAATGGTTGCCATGGCGACGATGTCAAAGGTTGCCTCGACCAATCAGCGACGGGCACAGTCTGCCGCGAATTCTGGAATCATCATTGTCCATATACTACGGGGACATGCATATTCTAGAATACCCGATGCGTTAGAATCGGGCCACAATCTAAATCTAAACCTAAATATATATATATATTTATATTGTGTGTGTGTGTGTGTGTGTGTGTGTGTGTGTGTGTGTGTGTGTGTGTGTGTGTGTGTGTGTGTGTGTGTTCTGGGAATATAATTCAGCACAAGCATGCTCCCTCCCTCCTTCCCTCTTCATAGACTGAAGAAATATGATGTGAAGCATTTAGTGAGCTGTACCCTCACACAAGCCTGAATTGTAAGTTAAGAGTAAGGCTAACTAACATATTTTACAAACTTCATACTTATCATCTGTCCTATTGATTTATGCAAACATTGTTTTATTTCTATCCTAAATTATACAGTGCATGATTCTTGCAAGAATTTCAATATACCTTTTTTTTTTTTACAGGACAAAATTTTATAGTGAATTTACATAATTACAAAATGTCTAAGAAGCATCTTATGAAGTCGGCTGTATTTGAGCATTTCACAGTGACTCAAGATAAAAAAACATTTTGTGTGTCAGTGTATAAGTGACCCAGTTGAAAACAAATGCTGTGATGCCAAAATTACTGCATACTCAGGCAGTGATAAAAATGTTCCTTCCACCCAGAAGTTTACAAAGCTGTGATTGAAAAAAAAAAAAAATCACAGCAGAACCAAGAAACCGGAGCCCAGCACTTTCAACACAAATGATGGGGAAAGAGCGTCTCAAACATCAGTTAGAAGATATTTTGTAAGTGACAAAGTTACTGTAACAATGACAGCAGATGTGTTGAAAAGACAGCTCATCGAGCTTGTTGTGAAGGACTGAGTACCATTATCATTATTTGCACGAACAGCTTTTACAGCTCTTAATGGAGAAATGGATCGCAAACTTGGTGTTTCTCTGGAAAGAGAAAGTATTAGAAAATTAGTGATTGAAAAAGCCCTTAACCAAATGGAAGATCTTAAAAAGATTCTCAAGAGACACTTTGTGTTTATTAAAATGGATGCCTGCTCACAGAGTAAACTATTTCGCTATCAACATTCGATATGTTTGTGATAACAAAAAAATTGTTACTAAGATGCTGGCAGTAAAAGATACTAAAGCTCTTCACAGCAGCCAGTTTCTCCAGACCTTAGTGGAAAAAGTTCTGCAAGTTTATGCACTCACAAAAGAACAGATTCTTGCAATTGTAACTGATAATGCTTCAAACAGTATATGAACAATTAAATTGATGAATGAGAATAATGATGGTGAACAGCAGCTAGAAGATCATTTCACATTCAGTATGTTGGAGATGGAAGGCCACAGTCCTGTTCCCATAATGGAGGAACAAACAGCTATTACTACAGAAGAACAGCAAAATGATTCTTTACAGTTAGATGATCTTGTTGAAGCTGCTTCACACCTCTTTCCTATTCATCACATGCGCTGTGTTGTGCACATGCTGCAGCTGGCAATAAGATCTGCTAGAGGGACATGCTGGAACTCTGATTAGCAAAGTGAGGAAATTTGCTATTGCTGCCAGAACCCCTAAAATTGATTCCATCTTGAAGAGACGTGCTGAAAAAATTGTGGGCCATAGTGGAGCAAGCTACTCGGTGGGGCAGCACTTATTTAATGATTGAGTGATTGTTTAAGCTGAAACTCTTCCTTGTAGATATGGCCAACCTCAGGTAACACTACATGAAGATCAATGGACACAGGTGGCTGAATTGAAGGAATTTCTTCATCACCCATTTACAGTTACAAGCTGAGGATTTAACTCCTGGCATTTTTAAAAAAGGAGTGGAAGAACTTGATGTTTTGCCTGTCCCAAAGAGGAGGTTTAATCACAGATGGCATTGCTGCTTCAATGAAATGGTGAGAGACACTGCTATTAGAAAATAAAATTCTTCTGGCAGCTGTTTATGTGGACCTGAGTCATCATATATTGCTGGATGATCAACAGCTTACTAAAGGAAAAGAAGTTCTGATTGAGGTAGCAGGATGAGTGGCTACAGGACGGCCCAGAGCAAGAGGACTCGGCTCCTGCCAGTGCTGCTGCTGCTGCCGTTTCTTCATCCTCATCAGATGAGGAGTTTGATTTTGACAAGTATTTGGACGACATGTAGCAGGCAAAATGTTACTGCAGGAAAAAGATTCCACTCCCACAGAAAACAGATTGACCATATTATATTTCAGCAACATTTTTCACTTCCTCTCAAAGAAGTAGAAGAGTTCAATCATTCATCAAAACTGACTGTGCACAAGGCAATTCTTTTACACCTGGAAATTGCTAGAGATGTTGTCCATGTGGTTACTGTTTTGACACCAACCCAATTTAGTGCAGAGAGATTGTTCTCTACCCTTAAAATAATTAGGTCAGATGTGAGGTCATCTATGAAGGAGGATCTGAGGGAGGCGATACTATTTCGCAGAACAAATTCATAGACTGCACAAATGCTATTCAGCACGTTTTTGTTGAAAACTGTTTTTTTCCCACTGACTGCAGAATGTATAATAAATTGTAAATATGCAAAAGGTTTTTTTTGTTCTAAAGTTGTATTCCAATAAATATATTTTATGTTCTATCTAAATGGCTTGTTTATTGTATCATAATAAAGATTAAAAGCCTGATGTTCCCATTTTACTACAGTAAATTTACCACTTAAACATGAGCCGTGTATGAGGGAGTCGGAGTCGTGGAGTCGGAGTTGGAGTCAGAGGTTTGGCTTACCGACTCTACAGCCCTGCCCCCCATGTTGCCAACTCCAAGAAAATGTAACAGATATAAGATCCCTCATTGATCATCACTCCAAGAAGATTTAGTGGATGTGATATATTTCCTCCATGATGCCACCTCCCAGAAAATGTAACAGATACAAGTTTCCCCTATTATGCCCACTCCCTGAAGACTTAGTGGATATAATAAGTTCTCCCTACTAGGCCCACTTACATATGATGTAGCAGACATGATAAAATTCCTACATGATGCCCCCTATGAGGCCAACTCCTAGAAGATTTACTGAGTTTGGAAAATTTCCCTCAGGATGGCAGATGCCACACATATTTTAATGATCGTCACCCCACCTCAAGAATAAGAATCACCACTGGCACCATCGATTACTAATGCACCATATCAAAGACATGGCAAAACAAAAAATTCAGAGCATTACTGGCCCTTCTTCTGAAGGTAGGGGGGGGGGGGGGACTTTTGTGTCATTCATTCTTTGTGCCTAGTCCCATGTCCACAGCTCGTACAGAAAGACCCTACAAAGACGGAAAAGTCTTCAGAGAAGATGCAAAGTTCAAATCATCTTTTGAAAACAACTCTCCATGTGAGAAGTGTCAGATGCCCCATCATCCACAGCCATCCTCAGCACCATCTCTATAGCCAGGACCAGAAGGAACGATGGCGGTCATGTGGCGACATTCAGGGCAAGACATCTGTTCTCTTATGCAATCACCTCAATCTCACCAAGCTCAAACCAATCATTGCACAGATTATTACTGCCCTTGCACTTGACTTAATGATCCACACGAGAGAAAGTACATGATGCAAAAAAGGTTCAAGACATGCAGCAAAGTGGGCACTAACTGCCTGACTGTACCCATCACTAGAGAACTACACTCGACTGTACCCATCATTCCTGCCCTCCACCACCACACAAGAGAGAAAGTACATGATGCAAAAAAGGTTCAAGACATGCGGCAAAGTGGGCACTAACTGCCTGACTGTACCCATCACTAGAGAACTACACTCGACTGTACCCATCATTCCTGCCCTCCACCACCACACAAGAGAGAAAGGACATGGGGCAAAAAAGGTTCAAGACATGCGGCAAAGTGGGCACTAACTGCCTGACTGTACCCATCACTAGAGAACTACACTCGACTGTACCCATCATTCCTGCCCTCCACCACCACACAAGAGAGAAAGTACATGATGCAAAAAAGGTTCAAGACATGCGGCAAAGTGGGCACTAACTGCCTGACTGTACCCATCACTAGAGAACTACACTCGACTGTACCCATCATTCCTGCCCTCCACCACCACACAAGAGAGAAAGTAAATGATGCAAAAAAGGTTCAAGACATGCGGCAAATTGGGCACTAACTGCCTGACTGTACCCATCACTAGAGAACTACACTCGACTGTACCCATCATTCCTGCCCTCCACCACCACACAAGAGAGAAAGTACATGATGCAAAAAAGGTTCAAGACATGCGGCAAATTGGGCACTAACTGCCTGACTGTAATCATTCCTGCCCTCCACCACCACACAAGAGAGAAAGTACATGATGCAAAAAAGGTTCAAGACATGCGGCAAAGTGGGCACTAACTGCCTGACTGTACCCATCATTAGAGAACTATAACCCACTGTACCCATCATTCCTGCCCTCTACCACCACACGAGAGAAAAAAAATGGGGCAAAAAGCTCAAGACATGTAGCAAAGAGGGCACTAACTGCCTGACTGTACCCATCATTAGAGAACTATACCCCACTGTACCCATCATTCCTGCCCTCCACCACCACACAAGAGAGAAAGTACATGATGCAAAAAAGGTTCAAGACATGCAGCAAAGTGGGCACTAACTGCCTGACTGTACCCATCACTAGAGAACTACACTCGACTGTACCCATCATTCCTGCCCTCCACCACCACACAAGAGAGAAAGTACATGATGCAAAAAAGGTTCAAGACATGCGGCAAAGTGGGCACTAACTGCCTGACTGTACCCATCATTAGAGAACTACACTCGACTGTACCCATCATTCCTGCCCTCCACCACCACACAAGAGAGAAAGTACATGATGCAAAAAAGGTTCAAGACATGCGGCAAAGTGGGCACTAACTGCCTGACTGTACCCATCACTAGAGAACTACACTCGACTGTACCCATCATTCCTGCCCTCCACCACCACACAAGAGAGAAAGTACATGATGCAAAAAAGGTTCAAGACATGCGGCAAAGTGGGCACTAACTGCCTGACTGTACCCATCACTAGAGAACTACACTCGACTGTACCCATCATTCCTGCCCTCCACCACCACACAAGAGAGAAAGTACATGATGCAAAAAAGGTTCAAGACATGCGGCAAAGTGGGCACTAACTGCCTGACTGTACCCATCACTAGAGAACTACACTCGACTGTACCCATCATTCCTGCCCTCCACCACCACACAAGAGAGAAAGTAAATGATGCAAAAAAGGTTCAAGACATGCGGCAAATTGGGCACTAACTGCCTGACTGTACCCATCACTAGAGAACTACACTCGACTGTACCCATCATTCCTGCCCTCCACCACCACACAAGAGAGAAAGTACATGATGCAAAAAAGGTTCAAGACATGCGGCAAATTGGGCACTAACTGCCTGACTGTAATCATTCCTGCCCTCCACCACCACACAAGAGAGAAAGTACATGATGCAAAAAAGGTTCAAGACATGCGGCAAAGTGGGCACTAACTGCCTGACTGTACCCATCATTAGAGAACTATAACCCACTGTACCCATCATTCCTGCCCTCTACCACCACACGAGAGAAAAAAAATGGGGCAAAAAGCTCAAGACATGTAGCAAAGAGGGCACTAACTGCCTGACTGTACCCATCATTAGAGAACTATACCCCACTGTACCCATCATTCCTGCCCTCCACCACCACACAAGAGAGAAAGTACATGATGCAAAAAAGGTTCAAGACATGCAGCAAAGTGGGCACTAACTGCCTGACTGTACCCATCACTAGAGAACTACACTCGACTGTACCCATCATTCCTGCCCTCCACCACCACACAAGAGAGAAAGTACATGATGCAAAAAAGGTTCAAGACATGCGGCAAAGTGGGCACTAACTGCCTGACTGTACCCATTATTAGAGAACTACACTCGACTGTACCCATCATTCCTGCCCTCCACCACCACACAAGAGAGAAAGTACATGATGCAAAAAAGGTTCAAGACATGCGGCAAAGTGGGCACTAACTGCCTGACTGTACCCATCACTAGAGAACTACACTCGACTGTACCCATCATTCCTGCCCTCCACCACCACACAAGAGAGAAAGTACATGATGCAAAAAAGGTTCAAGACATGCGGCAAAGTGGGCACTAACTGCCTGACTGTACCCATCATTAGAGAACTATAACCCACTGTACCCATCATTCCTGCCCTCTACCACCACACGAGAGAAAAAAAATGGGGCAAAAAGCTCAAGACATGTAGCAAAGAGGGCACTAACTGCCTGACTGTACCCATCATTAGAGAACTATACCCCACTGTACCCATCATTCCTGCACTCCACCACCACACAAGAGAGAAAGGACATGGGACAAAAAGAAGCTCAAGGTGTGCGGCAAAGAGGGCACTAACTGCCTGACTGTACCCATGACTACAGCACTATAACCCCAATGTATCCATCATTCCTGCCCTCTACCACCACACGAGAGAAATGACATGGGGCAAAAAAGGTTCAAGACATATGGTAAAGTGGGCACTAACTGCCTGACTGTACCCATCACTACAGCACTATACCCCACCACACCCATCATTCCTGCCCGTTCACCCCAGTTCCAGCCATTTCTGCACCTTCCCGCTGTATCCTTGCTTCCATCATCTTTTCCTATGAGGGAGCAGCTATAGACATAAAATTGACCATCCTGAAATACTCGACATCTCTCCTCAGTCTGCCCTGGCACCTCCTTACTCCAGCTGCCCCAGCACCGCTTTATCTCAGTCGCCCCAGCACCTCCTTACCCCAGATGCCCCAGCACCGCTTTATCTCAGCTGCCCCAGCACCGCTTTATCTCAGTCTCCCCAGCACCTCCTTATCTCAGCTGCCCCAGCACCTCCTTACTCTGGACGCCCCAGCACCGCTTTACTCCAGCTGCCCCAGCACCTCCTTACTCTGGACACCCCAGCACCTCTTTACTGTGGACGCCCCAGCACCTCTTTACTCTGGACACCCCTGCACCGCTTTATCTCAGTCGCCCCAGCACCTCCTTACTCCAGATGCCCCAGCACCGCTTTAGCTCAGTCGCCCCAGCACCTCTTTACTGTGGACGCCCCAGCACCGATTTAGCTCAGTCGCCCCAGCACCTCTTTACTGTGGACGCCCCAGCACTGCTTTAGCTCAGTCGCCCCAGCACCTCTTTATCTCAGCTGCCCCAGCACCGCTTTACTCCAGCTGCCCCAGCACCTCCTTACTCTGGACGCCCCAGCACCTCTTTACTCCAGATGCCCCAGCACCTCCTTACTCTGGACGCCCCAGCACCTCTTTATCTCAGCTGCCCCAGCACCTCCTTACTCTGGACGCCCCAGCACCGCTTTATCTCAGTCGCCCCAGCACCTCTTTATCTCAGCTGCCCCAGCACCTCCTTACTCTGGACACCCCAGCACCTCCTTACTCTGCTGCCCCAGCACCTCTTCTCTTACCCCAGCTGCTGGCTGTCCGGCCCATGAACTCCCGAGTCCTTGGGTTCCACATAAATTCCTTAAACTCATCCATTATCTGGCCGCAGGTCTTCTTCTGGGTGAGAGCAGCCATGATGCTGATGATGTTCTCCGAGAAGTCCCAGAACACTAATCCCCAGAACTAGAGCAGCAGCTTATAAATCTCCTCAGAGCCCCGCCCCCTCATGAATAATAATCAGCTCCGGCCCAGATGGAAAAATGCAACAGATCAGAAGAAGAAACCTGGAATGTATCACACAGGAGAGGATTAGATACACGGCTAAGCAGTCAGTATCACACAGGATAGGATTAGATACACGGCTCAGCAGACAGTATCACACAGGAGAGGATTAGATACACGGCTCAGCAGTCAGTATCACACAGGATAGGATTAGATACACGGCTCAGCAGTCAGTATCACACAGGATAGGATTAGATACACGGCTCAGCAGTCAGTATCACACAGGAGAGGATTAGATACACGGCTCAGCAGACAGTATCACACAGGAGAGGATTAGATACACGGCTCAGCAGACAGTATCACACAGGAGAGGATTAGATACACGGCTCAGCAGTCAGTATCACACAGGATAGGATTAGATACACGGCTCAGCAGTCAGTATCACACAGGATAGGATTAGATACACGGCTCAGCAGTCAGTATCACACAGGAGAGGATTAGATACACGGCTCAGCAGACTATCACACAGGAGAGGATTAGATACACGGCTCAGCAGTCAGTATCACACAGGAGAGGATTAGATACATGGCTCAGCAGACAGTATCACACAGGAGAGGATTAGATACACGGCTCAGCAGTCAGTATCACACAGGAGAGGATTAGATACACGGCTCAGCAGTCAGTATCACACAGGAGAGGATTAGATACACGGCTCAGCAGTCAGTATCACACAGGAGAGGATTAGATACACGGCTCAGCAGTCAGTATCACACAGGAGAGGATTAGATACACGGCTCAGCAGACTATTACACAGGAGAGGATTAGATACACGGCTCAGCAGTCAGTATCACAGGATACGATTAGATACACGGCTCAGCAGACAGTATCACACAGGAGAGGATTAGATACACGGCTCAGCAGTCAGTATCACACAGGAGAGGATTAGATACACGGCTCAGCAGTCAGTATCACACAGGAGAGGATTAGATACACGGCTCAGCAGTCAGTATCACACAGGAGAGGATTAGGTACACGGCTCAGCAGTCAGTATCACACAGGAGAGGATTAGATACACGGCTCAGCAGTCAGTATCACAGGAGAGGATTAGATACACGGCTCAGCAGTCAGTATCACACAGGAGAGGATTAGATACACGGCTCAGCAGTCAGTATCACACAGGAGAGGACTAGATACACGGCTTAGCAGACAGTATCACACAGGAGAGGATTAGATACACGGCTCAGCAGTCAGTATCACACAGGAGAGGATTAGATACATGGCTCAGCAGACAGCATCACACAGGATAGGATTAGATACATGGCTCAGCAGACAGTATCACACAGGATAGGATTAGATACACGGCTCAGCAGACAGTATCACACAGGATAGGATTAGATACACAGCTCAGCAGTCAGTATCACACAGGAGAGGATTAGATACACGGCTCAGCAGTCAGTATCACACAGGAGAGGATTAGATACACGGCTCAGCAGACTATCACACAGGATAGGATTAGATACACGGCTCAGCAGTCAGTATCACACAGGAGAGGATTAGATACACGGCTCAGCAGTCAGTATCACACAGGATAGGATTAGATACACGGCTCAGCAGTCAGTATCACACAGGAGAGGATTAGATACACAGCTCAGCAGTCAGTATCACACAGGATAGGATTAGATACACGGCTCAGCAGTCAGTATCACACAGGATAGGATTAGATACACGGCTCAGCAGTCAGTGTCACACAGGAGAGGATTAGATACATGTCTCAGCAGACTATCACACAGGATAGGATTAGATACACAGCTCAGCAGTCAGTATCACACAGGAGAGGATTAGATACACGGCTCAGCAGACAGTATCACACAGGAGAGGATTAGATACACGTCTCAGCAGACTATCACACAGGATAGGATTAGATACACAGCTCAGCAGTCAGTATGACTCAGGAGAGGATTAGATACACGGCTCAGCAGTCAGTATGACTCAGGAGAGGATTAGATACACGGCTCAGCAGTCAGTATCACAAGATAGGATTAGATACACGGCTCAGCAGTCAGTATCACTCAGGAGAGGATTAGATACACGGCTCAGCAGTCAGTATGACTCAGGAGAGGATTAGATACACGGCTCAGCAGTCAGTATCACAGAGGAGAGGATTAGATACACGGCTCAGCAGTCAGTATCACACAGGAGAGGATTAGATACACGGCTCAGCAGTCAGTATCACAGAGGAGAGGATTAGATACACGGCTCAGCAGACAGTATCACAGAGGATTAGATACACAGCTCAGCAGTCAGTATCACACAGGATAGGATTAGATACACGGCTCAGCAGTCAGTATCACAGAGGAGAGGATTAGATACACGGCTCAGCAGTCCGTATCACACAGGATAGGATTAGATACACGGCTCAGCAGTCAGTATCACACAGGATTAGATACACGGCTCAGTAGTCAGTATCACACAGGATAGGATTAGATACACGGCTCAGCAGTCAGTATCACACAGGATTAGATACACGGCTCAGCAGTCAGTATCACACAGGAGAGGATTAGATACACGGCTCAGCAGTCAGTATCACACAGGATAGGATTAGATACACGGCTCAGCAGTCAGTGTCACACAGGAGAGGATTAGATACATGTCTCAGCAGACTATCACACAGGAGAGGATTAGATACACGTCTCAGCAGACTATCACACAGGATAGGATTAGATACACAGCTCAGCAGTCAGTATCACACAGGAGAGGATTAGATACACAGCTCAGCAGTCAGTATCACACAGGATAGGATTAGATACACGGCTCAGCAGTCAGTATCACAGAGGAGAGGATTAGATACACGGCTCAGCAGTCAGTATCACACAGGATAGGATTAGATACACGGCTCAGCAGTCAGTATCACACAGGATTAGATACACGGCTCAGTAGTCAGTATCACACAGGATAGGATTAGATACACGGCTCAGCAGTCAGTATCACACAGGATTAGATACACGGCTCAGCAGTCAGTATCACACAGGAGAGGATTAGATACACGGCTCAGCAGTCAGTATCACACAGGATAGGATTAGATACACGGCTCAGCAGTCAGTGTCACACAGGAGAGGATTAGATACATGTCTCAGCAGACTATCACACAGGAGAGGATTAGATACACGTCTCAGCAGACTATCACACAGGATAGGATTAGATACACAGCTCAGCAGTCAGTATCACACAGGAGAGGATTAGATACACGGCTCAGCAGACAGTATCACACAGGAGAGGATTAGATACACGTCTCAGCAGACTATCACACAGGATAGGATTAGATACACGGCTCAGCAGTCAGTATGACTCAGGAGAGGATTAGATACACGGCTCAGCAGTCAGTATCACAAGATAGGATTAGATACACGGCTCAGCAGTCAGTATCACTCAGGAGAGGATTAGATACACGGCTCAGCAGTCAGTATGACTCAGGAGAGGATTAGATACACGGCTCAGCAGTCAGTATCACAAGATAGGATTAGATACACGGCTCAGCAGTCAGTATCACAGAGGAGAGGATTAGATACACGGCTCAGCAGTCAGTATCACACAGGAGAGGATTAGATACACGGCTCAGCAGTCAGTATCACAGAGGAGAGGATTAGATACACGGCTCAGCAGACAGTATCACAGAGGATTAGATACACAGCTCAGCAGTCAGTATCACACAGGATAGGATTAGATACACGGCTCAGCAGTCAGTATCACAGAGGAGAGGATTAGATACACGGCTCAGCAGTCCGTATCACACAGGATAGGATTAGATACACGGCTCAGCAGTCAGTATCACACAGGATTAGATACACGGCTCAGTAGTCAGTATCACACAGGATAGGATTAGATACACGGCTCAGCAGTCAGTATCACACAGGATTAGATACACGGCTCAGCAGTCAGTATCACACAGGAGAGGATTAGATACACGGCTCAGCAGTCAGTATCACACAGGATAGGATTAGATACACGGCTCAGCAGTCAGTATCACAGAGGAGAGGATTAGATACACAGCTCAGCAGTCAGTATCACACAGGATAGGATTAGATACACGGCTCAGCAGTCAGTATCACAGGAGAGGATTAGATACATGGCTCAGCAGTCAGTATCACTCAGGAGAGGATTAGATACACGGCTCAGCAGTCAGTATCACACAGGATAGGATTAGATACACGGCTCAGCAGTCAGTATCACACAGGATTAGATACACGGCTCAGCAGTCAGTATCACACAGGAAAGGATTAGATACACGGCTCAGCAGTCAGTATCACAGAGGAGAGGATTAGATACACAGCTCAGCAGTCAGTATCACACAGGATAGGATTAGATACACGGCTCAGCAGACAGTATCACACAGGATAGGATTAGATACACGGCTCAGCAGTCAGTATCACAGAGGAGAGGATTAGATACACGGCTCAGCAGTCCGTATCACAGGATAGGATTAGATACACGGCTCAGCAGTCAGTATCACACAGGATTAGATACACGGCTCAGTAGTCAGTATCACACAGGATAGGATTAGATACACGGCTCAGCAGTCAGTATCACAGAGGAGAGGATTAGATACACGGCTCAGCAGTCCGTATCACAGGATAGGATTAGATACACGGCTCAGCAGTCAGTATCACACAGGATTAGATACACGGCTCAGTAGTCAGTATCACACAGGATAGGATTAGATACACGGCTCAGCAGTCAGTATCACACAGGATTAGATACACGGCTCAGCAGTCAGTATCACACAGGAGAGGATTAGATACACGGCTCAGTAGTCAGTATCACACAGGATAGGATTAGATACACGGCTCAGCAGTCAGTATCACAGAGGAGAGGATTAGATACACAGCTCAGCAGTCAGTATCACACAGGATAGGATTAGATACACGGCTCAGCAGTCAGTATCACAGGAGAGGATTAGATACACGGCTCAGCAGTCAGTATCACTCAGGAGAGGATTAGATACACGGCTCAGCAGTCAGTATCACACAGGATAGGATTAGATACACGGCTCAGCAGTCAGTATCACACAGGAGAGGATTAGATACACGGCTCAGCAGTCAGTATCACAGAGGAGAGGATTAGATACACAGCTCAGCAGTCAGTATCACACAGGATAGGATTAGATACACGGCTCAGCAGTCAGTATCACAGGAGAGGATTAGATACACGGCTCAGCAGTCAGTATCACTCAGGAGAGGATTAGATACACAGCTCGGCAGTCAGTATCACAGAGGAGAGGATTAGATACACAGCTCAGCAGTCAGTATCACACAGGATAGGATTAGATACACGGCTCAGCAGTCAGTATCACACAGGATAGGATTAGATACACGGCTCAGCAGTCAGTATCACACAGGAGAGGATTAGATACACGGCTCAGCAGTCAGTATCACTCAGGAGAGGATTAGATACACGGCTCAGCAGTCAGTATCACACAGGATAGGAATAGATACACGGCTCAGCAGTCAGTATCACAGGATAGGATTAGATACACGGCTCAGCAGTCAGTATCACACAGGAGAGGATTAGATACACGGCTCAGCAGTCAGTATCACACAGGAGAGGATTAGATACACGGCTCAGCAGTCAGTATCACAGAGGAGAGGATTAGATACACGGCTCAGCAGTCAGTATCACTCAGGAGAGGATTAGATACACGGCTCAGCAGTCAGTATCACACAGGATAGGATTAGATACACGGCTCAGCAGTCAGTATCAGAGGAGAGGATTAGATACACGGCTCAGCAGACAGTATCACACAGGATTAGATACACAGCTCAGCAGTCAGTATCACACAGGAGAGGATTAGATACACGGCTCAGCAGTCAGTATCACTCAGGAGAGGATTAGATACACGGCTCAGCAGTCAGTATCACACAGGATAGGATTAGATACACGGCTCAGCAGTCAGTATCACACAGGAGAGGATTAGATACACGGCTCAGCAGTCAGTATCACACAGGAGAGGATTAGATACACGGCTCAGCAGTCAGTATCACAAGATAGGATTAGATACACGGCTCAGCAGTCAGTATCACAGAGGAGAGGATTAGATACACGGCTCAGCAGTCAGTATCACTCAGGAGAGGATTAGATACACGACTCAGCAGTCAGTATCACAGGAGAGGATTAGATACACGGCTCAGCAGACAGTATCACACAGGATAGGATTAGATACACGGCTCAGCAGTCAGTATCACAGAGGAGAGGATTAGATACACGGCTCAGCAGACAGTATCACACAGGATTAGATACACAGCTCAGCAGTCAGTATCACACAGGAGAGGATTAGATACACGGCTCAGCAGTCAGTATCACAGAGGAGAGGATTAGATACACGGCTCAGCAGTCAGTATCACAGAGGAGAGGATTAGATACACGGCTCAGCAGACAGTATCATACAGGATAGGATTAGATACACGGCTCAGCAGTCAGTATCACTCAGGATAGGATTAGATACACGGCTCAGCAGTCAGTATCACACAGGATAGGATTAGATACACGGCTCAGCAGTCAGTATCACTCAGGATAGGATTAGATACACGGCTCAGCAGTCAGTATCACTCAGGATAGGATTAGATACACGGCTCAGCAGTCAGTATCACTCAGGATAGGATTAGATACACGGCTCAACAGTCAGTATCACACAGGATAGGATTAGATACACGGCTCAGCAGACGGTATCACACAGGAGAGGATTAGATACACGGCTCAGCAGTCAGTATCACACAGGATAGGATTAGATACACGGCTCAGCAGACGGTATCACACAGGAGAGGATTAGATACACGGCTCAGCAGTCAGTATCACACAGGATAGGATTAGATACACGGCTCAGCAGTCAGTATCACACAGGAGAGGATTAGATACACGGCTCAACAGTCAGTATCACACAGGATAGGATTAGATACACGGCTCAGCAGACGGTATCACACAGGAGAGGATTAGATACACAGCTCAGCAGTCAGTATCACACAGGAGAGGATTAGATACACGGCTCAGCAGTCAGTATCACACAGGAGAGGATTAGATACACGGCTCAGCAGTCAGTATCACAGAGGAGAGGATTAGATACACGGCTCAGCAGTCAGTATCACAGAGGAGAGGATTAGATACACGGCTCAGCAGACAGTATCACACAGGATAGGATTAGATACACGGCTCAGCAGTCAGTATCACTCAGGATAGGATTAGATACACGGCTCAGCAGTCAGTATCACACAGAATAGGATTAGATACACGACTCAGCAGTCAGCATCACACAGGATAGGATTAGATACACGGCTCAGCAGTCAGTATCACTCAGGATAGGATTAGATACACGGCTCAGCAGTCAGTATCACACAGGAGAGGATTAGATACACGGCTCAGCAGTCAGTATCACTCAGGATAGGATTAGATACACGGCTCAACAGTCAGTATCACACAGGATAGGATTAGATACACGGCTCAGCAGACGGTATCACACAGGAGAGGATTAGATACACGGCTCAGCAGTCAGTATCACACAGGATAGGATTAGATACACGGCTCAGCAGACGGTATCACACAGGAGAGGATTAGATACACGGCTCAGCAGTCAGTATCACACAGGATAGGATTAGATACACGGCTCAGCAGTCAGTATCACACAGGAGAGGATTAGATACACGGCTCAACAGTCAGTATCACACAGGATAGGAATAGATACACGGCTCAGCAGACGGTATCACACAGGAGAGGATTAGATACACAGCTCAGCAGTCAGTATCACACAGGAGAGGATTAGATACACGGCTCAGCAGTCAGTATCACTCAGGATAGGATTAGATACACGGCTCAGCAGTCAGTATCACACAGGAGAGGATTAGATACACGGCTCAGCAGTCAGTATCACACAGGATAGGATTAGATACACGGCTCAGCAGACAGTATCACACAGGAGAGGATTAGATACATAGCTCAGCAGTCAGTATCACACAGGATAGGATTAGATACACAGCAGTCAGTATCACACAGGATAGGATTAGATACACGGCTCAGCAGACGGTATCACACAGGAGAGGATTAGATACACGGCTCAGCAGTCAGTATCACACAGGAGAGGATTAGATACACGGCTCAGCAGTCAGTATCACACAGGATAGGATTAGATACACGGCTCAGTAGTCAGTATCACACAGGATAGGATTAGATACACGGCTCAGCAGTCAGTATCACACAGGAGAGGATTAGATACACTGCAGAGCAGACAGTATCACATATGGCTTAGATGCAGGTTTCCAATGAGGGATGTTGTGGGTTAGATACCCCAGCATTGTCCTTGCTCTGCAGTTTGGGGCAGGGGAGAGGACTTGCAGCAGGGACTGGTCAGTCCAGTTTGGGCTGATTAGAGCAGATTCTTGGGGAATTTTCCTGTTGTTCAGGGTAAAGCACTTGGGACAGTTTCTTCCCTCCAGAGTGGTATAAAGGGCGGCAGGAGACATTGTGTGCCTGCCCCACCCGGCTCCTGGAACCTGCCCGGCCACTTCTTGCTGTGTCAGGTGCAGACTGGATCTCTCTGTCCTTCTCTCTTCACATCCTTATTAAAATACCTGAGCTGATGTGTATCTGACCCAGAGATCACCCTCCAGGGCGCCGGAGCTGACGATGAAGCACGACAAGTGTACGCGGCAGCCACGAAAAGTAGTGGCACCGGCTTCAGGGGGCAGAACTGGCGGTCAACCCAAAAGTAAGAAGTGGAGACATCTGGTCTAGTGCTCCACCCAAAAATAATGGGGAAAACAAACCTAATCTATTGCTCAACCCAGACATAAGAAGTAGAGAGAGTGCCCAGTGGAGAGACCTATTCTAGTGGTCAACCCAAAAGTAAGAAGTGAACTGGAGACATCTGGTCTAGTGCTCCACCCAAAAATAAGAAATGGGGAAAACAAACCTAATCTATTGCTCAACCCAGACATAAGAAGTGGAGTGGAGAGTAGTGTTGAGCGATACCTTCTGATATTCGAAAGTATCGGTATCGGATTGGATCGGCCGATACTGGCAAAATATCGGATCTCGCCGATACCGATACCCGATACCAATGCAAGTCAATGGGAGAAAAATATCGGAATTAAAATAAACCCTTTATTTCCTAATTTCCTATTTATAGCCTAATTCCACATGAAGGAAAACAACTAAGTAGAATGTGTCGGAGGAGGTGGAGGGGACATTAAAGGCATAGAGGTTTAGCCCATTCAAATGGAATAGCAGGAATTATACATTTTTTAAGACGTTCGGAGTTACAAAGATTTTGACTATGTTTAGATTTGTTTGATTTTGTCAGATATTTATTTTTCTCTACTTCCATGCTCTGCACCTTTTTTTTTACTTCTACCACACTTTCTTCATCATCATCCTCAGCAGTATCTTTTTCATCAACTTCTTCTCCACCTTATTCATCATCTTCTTCACCTTCTTCCTATTATTCTATTTTCAAAAATCTTCATATTCTTCTCATTCAACTCTTCTTCTTCTTCATATTCAACTTCATAATCTCCTTCATATTCTTCTTCTTTATCAAAATCTTATGTGTGACAGGCATTCCTGTAATTGTTATCTATCAAAGTTTGAAGATTACACCTTCCGTTCTGCCTGTCACAAAAGATTTAACACAGGATTTGTCCGCGTTCAGTTTGGCCTGCAGCAGCAGGTTTTATCCAGGGGCACCACGAGGAGGAACGGACTCACCCCCATACACTGCTTAGTCTTCCTCTGCTTATAATTTAGATAATATCTTTTGCTCTGATTTTTAGTCTTATGCTTAATGTTCTGCTTTTTGTACTGCAGCTTCTTGTTCTTTTGCTCTTCGGTCTTCAGGGTCGTCATGCTTAGGCTCTTGAACTTGGAACTGTAGCAGGAGGTACAAGAAGGCCGAGGACCTGCCGAGAACCAGCTGACGGTACTGGAACCCGGATGGCTACCCGAAGGTAGAAGAGCCAATGGCACGACCGAGGACCAGCTGACGGTGCTGGAACCCAGTTACTAAGCAGGAGGTACCCGTGCTACAAAGCACTACCAAGGACCGCCTGACGTTGGCGGAACTTGGATACCCAGAAGGAGGCACCTAAGCCAAAGGCTCTGCCCGGAACCAGCTGACGGTGCTGGAACCAGGATGGGGAGCAGAAGGTCCACAGGAGAAGAGAGAACAACTAGGCCGTGAGGCTGCCGCAGTTACCGAACACCAACAGTCCTACAGGGGGAGCTTGGCCTACTAGCACTACAGAACCAGCCTTGATTGCCACTTCCCGCAGCCCACATAGGAAGCTCCTAAACTGGAGGCACCATGGAGTTGGCTAACCCGACCGTAACACGACGGGACAACGTATAGGCGTGTAAGTGACCTTGACACTACCCTGAACCAGCTGACGGTGCTGGAACCAGGCTGGGCACCGTGACAAAGACACTGCCGAGAACCAGCTGAGGGTACTGGAACACAGATGCGTTGCCCAAGTGTGCAAGAGCCAATGGCACGACCGAGGACCAGCTGACGGTGCTGGAACCCGGTTACTAAGCAGGAGGTACCCATGCTATAAAGCACTACCAAGGACCGCCTGACGTTGGCGGAACTCGGATACCCTGAATGAGGCACCTATGCCAAAGGCTCTGCCCCAAACCAGCTGACGGTGCTGGAAACAGGATGTGGAGCAGAAGGTCCACAGGAGAAGAGAGAACAGCTAGGCCGTGAGGCTGCCGCAGTTACCGAACACCAACAGTCCTACAGGGGGAGCTTGTCCTATTGGCACTACAGAACCAGCCTTGATTGCCACTTCCCGCAGCCCACATAGGAAGCTCCTAAACTGGAGGCACCATGGAGTCGGCTAACCCGACCGCAACACGACGGGCCAACGTATAGGAGTCTAAGTGACCTTGACACTACCCGGAACCAGCTGACGGTGCTGGAACCAGGTTGGGCAGGAGGGAGCACCTGTGCCAAAGACACTTCTGAGCAGCAACTGGCGGTGTTGGAGCCCAGGGATTGCATGACAAACAGAGTGTAGGCAGAGGCCTCATTGGAGCAAGATGAAAGGGAACCTTTAACCCCCCCCAGGCGTTAGTAACTGAAAGAACCACCTTGTGCAGCACTAACGCAGCACAAGGAAAAGGTGGCTCTTTTAAATTATGCTCCTTGCACACGCTGAACTAAACACTTATAAAATGTGTCCCCTGACACCGTGAAACCTCCCCGGAGGTGGGACTTTCCTTCGTAATGATACGCAGCACAGCTGGGATTCATGCCCCTTTGGCAGGATCAGCAGGAGGAGCAGAGTGTAGGCCGAAGCCTGCACTGGAGGCATTTCAATGTCTGTAATTGTGCCAGTGTGGCGGTCGCATGACACGTTGCCGAATACACAGCAGGGGAGCAGCTGGCGTTACTGAACCCCACTAACACATTGGCGAGGTGTTTGGCTCTGTGCAAACAGCACTTCCGGGCAGCAACCAGCGTTGTTGGAACCCAGGATCAGCAGGAGGAGCAGAGTGTAGGCCGAGGCCTAATTGGATCAAATTTAAAGTGAACCTTTAACCCCCCCCCCATGCGTTAGCAACTGAAAGAGCCACCTTGTGCAGCACTAATGGTGCACAAGGACAAGGTGGTTCTTTTCATTATGCTCCTTGGCCACGGTGAACTAAACACTTATAAAATGTGTCCCCTGATACTGTGATACCGTCCCACAGGTGGTACTTTCCGTCGTGATGAGACTGCCCGTCTTCTAACATCATTTGGTGTCATGGTGACTGTGCGGCTGCCACGCTGTGTCTTCTGATTTAGTCCCACTGCGGGGCTGGGATTCCGGGGCCTGCACAGTGCATATCTTTGCCTCTCCCTACTCTACATCCGCCTTCTTCGGAGTGTGCAGCGTCACAGCCGTGGCATGTGAATTGGAATCTGCTGACGCCACACTGTCTGTTGAAGGAGGAGGGAGAAGAGGGAGAGGCGAAGATATGCACTGCGCAGGCCCATGAATCACAGCACCACAGTGTGACAAAATCAGAAGACACAGCGTGGCGTGATCTCTGGCAGCGCGGCCGCACAGGCACCATGACATCAAATGATGGCAGAAGATGGCCTGCGCTAACTGTGCATGCCCAAGGTTAAACATAACAGCGCAGGCTACGGGACAGATGCAAACAACGCTGAGGAGGCGGCGCTTGGCACCATGGGGGTATGAATGCCAGCTGTGCTACGTCTCATAGCAAAGGAAAGTCCCACCTACGGGATGGTGTCGCGGTATGAGGGGACACATATTTAATAAGTGTTAAGTGCAGCATGTGCAAGAAGCATAACAAAAATAGCCACCTGTTCCTTGTGCAGCATTTGTGCTACACAAGGTGGCTCTTTAAGTTACAAACGCCTGGGGGGAGGGGACAGGTTCCCTTTTATTTGCTGTTATTGTGCCAGCGTGGCTTTTGCTGGACACGTTTCCGGCTACACAGCAGGGGAACAGCGGGCGTTGCTGAACCCCACTGACACATTGGCTGGTGTTTTTCTCTGTGCAGCTAGCACTTCCGGGCACCAACTGGCGGTGTTAGAGCACAGGGTCAGCAGGAGGAGCAGAGTGTAGGCCGAAGCCTGCACTGGTGGCAGCTTTGTGTCTGCGTGGCGTTTGCAGGACACGATGCCGGCTACACAGCAGGGGGGACAGCTGGCGTTGCTGAACCCCACTGTCACATTGGCTGGTGTTTTTCTCTGTGCAGCTAGCACTTCCGGGCACCAACTGGCGGTGTTAGAGCCCAGGGTCAGCAGGAGGAGCAGAGGAGCAGAGTGTAGGCCGAAGCCTGCACTGGTGGCAGCTTTGTGTCTGCGTGGCGTTTGCAGGACACGATGCCGGCTACACGCGGCAAATTTTAAGCCACGCCCCTGACCACACCCATTCATAATTAGTCACACCCATATCCACGTCCCAACCACACCCATTAAGCACTGCTGATCACACTTTCACATACAATAATTATAAACAAAAAATATGGCCACACAGTGCTCCATACTGTATGATGACCACACATGATGCTCCATACTGTATAATGGCCGCACATGATACGTACACCACGCACACACACGGCTCCGCTCCGTACACCTCGCACACACACGGCTCTGCTCCGTACACCTCGCACACACACGGCTCCGCTCCGTACACCTCGCACACACACACGGCTCCGCTTCGTACACCTCGCACACACACACGGCTCCGCTCCGTACACCTCGCACACACACACGGCTCCGCTCCGTACACCTCGCACACACACGGCTCCGCTCCGTACACCTCGCACACACACACGGCTCCGCTCCGTACGCCTCGCACACACACGGCTCCGCTCCGTACACCTCGCACACACACGGCTCCGCTCCGTACACCTCGCACACACACGGCTCCGCTCCGTACACCTCGCACACACACACGGCTCCGCTCCGTACACCTTGCACACACACGGCTCCGCTCCGTACACCTCGCACACACACGGCTCTGCTACATCAACACTGTACACCTCCTGACCCCACACAAAGCAGCATACTTACCTCATCCTGCGGCTGCACCATGTGGCAGCATTGCAAGCTGGCAACCAGCACAGGCAGTGAGTCCTGCAATCCACGGAGGTGCCGATCATGTGACCCCTGACTCCTCCCCTCCTGTGACCTCATCACAGGCCCTGTGCAGTGTGCACAGAAAGCAGGCAGCCATACAGAAGGGTAAGGGCCCAGGGCATGGCTTAACACAAGGGGGCGTGTCGGTCCTGCTGTCTGCGGGTGCGGGATCAGAGCGTCCCGTGCAGGACAGCAGGGCAAAGGCTTAAAACCGGGACAATCCCGCACAATGAGGGACGGTTGGGAGCTATGACTGACAGTGTTGAAACCTGAAGTGACCGAGGGCAAGGTCGCCCATGTATATCCATGATCTGGCCCAGCAAAACTTCCACACTCAGATTCTATTTTAACAACCGTATCTTTACTGTTATACATTTTCCTTAACACAGCGGAACACAATAATAGACAGTACAAAATATGCCTATTCACAGAGATAACGTGTAATAACAAACTGTCCCTCACTTTCCCTATCCACACGTTACCAGTTCCTTTGTTCCAAGAGGTTATCTTCCCACGTCGCAGGCCTGTCTGTCACTGCAGGGGGACGCTCCAGCCGAAGAGAAAAACAACAGGGATTAAACAAAACTCCGTCCCTCAGGTCCAGACTGTAGTCCTTGGGGTTCAACAGGTAAGGGTGGAATGTTCGGCCTCTCAACAGAGGACCCGCTAACAGTTCATGGGCTCCAGGGTCTGTGAAGATGTCACCGTTGGGTGCTCCGCAGTGTTGGAGCTGGGAACAATCTGGATGTCAGCTTCCAAGAGATACAGTTAGGGCCAGAAATATTTGGACAGTGACACAATTTTCGCGAGTTGGGCTCTGCATGCCACCACATTGGATTTGAAATGAAACCTCTACAACAGAATTCAAGTGCAGATTGTAACGTTTAATTTGAAGGGTTGAACAAAAATATCTGATAGAAAATGTAGGAATTGTACACATTTCTTTACAAACACTCCACATTTTAGGAGGTCAAAAGTAATTGGACAAATAAACATAACCCAAACAAAATATTTTTATTTTCAATATTTTGTTGCAAATCCTTTGGAGGCAATCACTGCCTTAAGTCTGGAACCCATGGACATCACCAAACGCTGGGTTTCCTCCTTCTTAATGCTTTGCCAGGCCTTTACAGCCGCAGCCTTCAGGTCTTGCTTGTTTGTGGGTCTTTCCGTCTTAAGTCTGGATTTGAGCAAGTGAAATGCATGCTCAATTGGGTTTAGATCTGGAGATTGACTTGGCCATTGCAGAATGTTCCACTCATGAACTCCTGGGTAGCTTTGGCTGTATGCTTGGGGTCATTGTCCATCTGTACTATGAAGCGCCGTCCAATCAACTTTGCAGCATTTGGCTGAATCTGGGCTGAAAGTATATCCCGGTCCACTTCAGAATTCATCCGGCTACTCTTGTCTGCTCTTATGTCATCAATAAACACAAGTGACCCAGTGCCATTGAAAGCCATGCATGCCCATGCCATCACGTTGCCTCCACCATGTTTTACAGAGGGTGTGGTGTGCCTTGGATCATGTGCCGTTCCCTTTCTTCTCCAAACTTTTTTCTTCCCATCATTCTGGTACAGGTTGATCTTTGTCTCATCTGTCCATAGAATACTTTTCCAGAACTGAGCTGGCTTCTTGAGGTGTTTTTCTGTCTATTTTTGGTATTGATGAATGGTTTGCATCTAGATGTGAACCCTTTGTATTTACTGTCATGGAGTCTTCTCTTTACTGTTGACTTAGAGACAGATACACCTACTTCACTGAGAGTGTTCTGGACTTCAGTTGATGTTGTGAACGGGTTCTTCTTCACCAAATTAAGTATGCGGCGATCATCCACCACTGTTGTCATCCGTGGACGCCCAGGTCTTTTTGAGTTCCCAAGCTCACCAGTCAATTCCTTTTTTCTCAGAATGTACCCAACTGTTGATTTTGCTACTCCAAGCATGTCTGCTATCTCTCTGATGGATTTTTTCTTTTTTTTCAGCCTCAGGATGTTCTGCTTCACCTCAATTGAGAGTTCCTTTGACCGCATGTTGTCTGCTCACAGCAACAGCTTCCAAATGCAAAACCACACACCTGGAATCCACCCCTGACCTTTTAACTACTTCATTGATTACAGGTTAACGAGGGAGATGCCTTCAGAGTTAATTGCAGCCCTTAGAGTCCATTGTCCAATTACTTTTGGTCCCTTGAAAAAGAGGACGCTATGCATTACGGAGCTATGATTCCTAAACCCTTTCTCCGATTTGGATGTGGAAACTATCATATTGCAGCTGGGAGTGTGCACTTTCCGCCCATATTATATATATAATTGTATTTCTGAACATGTTTTTGTAAACAGCTAAAATAACAAAACTTGTGTCACTGTCCAAATATTTCTGGCCCTAACTGTAGCGGTCATCCAGGCAATCTTCTATATCGCCTCTACAGGAGGACGCCAGCACACACCGACCTCTCTCTGCACACACCAGTTTCCCGGGCTCCCTTTTTCCCTCCCCTTCATGTTCACATGACATCACAGGGGGAAGTTCTGCCAATACAGTTTGTTTCTCTGTAATCACATTCGGCATAGGTATAACTTCTGGCCACACGGGGGCAGTGTCTGTCACAGATTCTATGTCAATGATAGAACAGTCACAGCCGGCCAGCCCAGGGAACCCAGGGAATCAAAGAGGAGCAGAGTGTAGGCCGAAGCCTGCACTGGAGGCAGGAAAATGTCTGTTATTGTGCCAGTGTGGCTTGTGCTGGACACGTTGCCGGCTACACAGCAGGGGAACAGCTGGCATTGCGGAACCCCACTGACACGTCAGAGAGTGTTTTTTCTGTGTAGCCAGCACTTCCAGGCACCAACTGATGGTGTTAGAGCCCAGGGACAGCAGGAGGAGCAGATAGGAGGTTTTGCCAGATACACAGCTGGGAATCAGCTGACGTTACTGAAACCCAAGAACACGGCAGCAAGTGTTAACTGTACAGCCAGCACTTCCAGGCACCAACTAGCAGTGTTAGAGCCCAGGGACAGCTGAGTGTAGGCCGAGGCCTACTTGGATCAAGTGGAAAGTGAACCTTTAACCCCCCATGCGTTAGCAACTGAAAGAGCCAACTTGTGCAGCACTAATGGTGCACAAGGACAAGGTGGTTCTTTTAATTATGCTCCTTGCACACGGTGAACTAAACACTTATAAAATGTGTCCCCTGATACCGTGATACCGTCCCACAGGTGGTACTTTCCGTCGTGATGAGACGCAGCACAGCCGGCATTCACACCCCCATGGCGCCGGGCGCCGCCTCATCAGCGTTGCTTAAATCTGTCACGGAGCCCGCGCTGTTATGTTAAACCCTGGCGATGCGCAGTTAGCGCTGCCCGTCTTCTAACATCATTTGGTGTCATGCTAACTGTGCCTGTGTGGCCGCACCACCCGAGAAACCGGCTCGCAGTTTCTTCGGATTTAGTCCCACTGCAGGGCTGTGATTCCTGGGCATGCGCAGTGCATATCTTCGCCTCTCACTACTCTCCATCAGCCTTCTTCAGAGTGTGCGGCGTCACGGCCTTGGCATGTGAATTGGGATCAGCTGACGCCACACTTTCTGTAGAAGGCGGAGGGAGAAGAGGGAGAGGCAAAGATATGCACTGTGCATGCCCAGGAATCCCAGCCCCACAGTGTGACAAAATTAGAAGACACTGCGGGGCGTGATCTCTGGCAGCGCGCCTGCACAGGCACAGTCAGCATGACATCAAATGATGGCAGAAGATGGGCTGCGCTAACTGTGCATGCCCAAGGTTAAACATAACAGCGCAGGCTATGGGACAGATACAAACAACGCTGAGGAGGCGGCGCTCGGCACCATGGGGGTATGAATGCCAGCTGTGCTACGTCTCATAGCAAAGGAAAGTCCCACCTACGGGATGGTGTCACGGTATGAGGGGACACATATTTTATAAGTGTTAAGTGCAGCGTGTGCAAGAAGCAGAACTAAAGGAGCCACCTGTTCCTTCTGCAGCATTTGTGCTACACAAGGTGGCTCTTTCAGTTACAGACGCCTGGGGGGGACAGGTTCCCTTTAATTGCGGTTGTAGTGCCAGTGTAGCGGTCGCTGGACACGTTGCTGGATACACAGCAGGGGATCAGCGAACGTTACTGAAACCCAATAACACTGGGTCATGTGTTGTCTGTGCAGCCGGCACTTCTGAGCAGCAACTGGCGGTGTTGGAGCCCAGGGATCAAAGTTCAGGTGGTTGAAACATGAACACAGCTGGTGACCTGAATACTATTGGCAACCAATTAGTTAATCGGTAAGAGGAGTGGCAAATTCCTGTGAGATCCAGACCTTGTTCATTTTAAAAAAGGTAAGCCGGTCAACGTTATCGGATGATAGTCGCATGCGACAGTCTGTTAGTACACCACCTGCAGCACTAAAGACGCGTTCCGATAATACACTGGCAGCAGGGCAAGCCAGCACCTCCAATGCATACTGGCTAAGCTCTGGCCATGTATCCAGCTTAGAGACCCAAAACTTGAAGGGGGAAGAGCCATCTGGGAGTACGTTGAGAGTGCAAGACATGTAGTCTGTCACCATCTGACGGAAACGGGGCCTCCTGCTGACTGGATCCGTCACCGTCAGTGATGGCATAGACATTTGTGGCGGGCACACAAAACTTTGCCACTGTTGGAACAGACTGGTCTTGGCTTGTGCTGGGCCACTGCTCCTGCTACCTCTTTTTCCAGAGATTCCTCCACTGCCTCTATGCACAGAGCTGCTTTGTAAAGCTGTAGCTGGTGCAGCACTTCTCTCGATTGGACTGGAGAAGATGATGGACTGCACCAGTGTGTCTTGGTACAGGCGCATTTTCCGCTCCCGCTGCAACGGTGGTATGAGGGTTTGCAAATTGTCCCTGTAGCGCAGGTCGAGGAGGGTGTACACCCAATAATCAGGCATGGTAAGAATGTGGGCGATGCGGCGGTCGTTTGTCAGGCACTGCAGCATGAAATCCACCATGTGCTGCAGACTGCCAACTGGCCAAGAAACGCTGCCCCCTGCTTGAGGCGTGATGTCTGCCTGCTCTGCATCACCCCACCCTCGCTCTACATACTGACTACTGGAGATTTGTGTAACTCCCTCCTCTGGAAAGATGTCTTCCTCCTCCATTGACTCCTCCTCATCCTCCTCACCAAAGGTCCCCTGCCTAGTCCTTTGTGAGGAACCACGTCGCGCAGACTGTCCAGAAGCCAATGGCATTTCTGACTCCTCATCCTCAACCTCTTCCACCACCTCATCCCTTAGCGCTTGCAGGGTTCTTTCAAGCAAGCAGATAAAGGGGGACAGTCATGCTGACTAGTTCATCATCTGCACTAGCCATCCGCGTCGATTCATCAAAGGCCTGCAAAACCTGGCAGATGTCCTTCATAGTGGCCCACTCAGTGGTTGTGAAGTCAGAACGGCGCGTACTGCGACTTTTTTGCGCCTGATGCAGCTGGTACTCCATTACTGCTGGCTGCTGCTCACACAACTGCTCCAACATATGTAACGTGGAATTCCACCTGGTGGGGAGGTCACATATGATGCGATGTTCCGGTCGGCGCTGCAGACTTGCAATGCGCGATCTTGCCGTGCTGGAACGCCGCAAGTGAGCACACTCAAGGCGGACCTTGTGCAGCAGTGCATCAAGATCCGGATAGTCCCTCAGAAAACTCCGCACAACCAAATTGAGCACATGTGCCAGACATGGGATGTGAGTGAGGTTGCCAAGGGCCAAAGCTGCCACCAGATTTCGGCCATTGTCACACACTACCATGCCTGGCTGGAGATTCGCTGGCACAAAGCACACATCGCTCTCCTGCTTGATGGCATTCCAGACCTCCTGCGCTGTGTGGCTTCGATTCCCCAAAGAAACTAATTTCAAGATGGCCTGTTGACATTTGGTCACGGCTGTGCTCATGTCGGTCGTAACAGGTAAACGTTCACGGGTCCATGTGGAGGTGGACTGTGACGGCTCCTGCAGCGATGATTCTGAGGAACTTGTGTATGAGGAGGAGTCAATGCGTACAGACTGGATTCCTGCAATCCTTGGAGTGGGCAGGACACGTCCTGCGCCACTCGCAAGATCTGTACCCAGCTCAACAACATTAACCCAAAGGGCAGTAAGGGAAAGGTATCGCCCCTGTCCATGTTGACTGGTCCACGCATCGGTGGTGAGGTGGACCTTGCTACTGACGGCGTTCAGTAGCGCGTGTTTTATGTGTCCCTCCACATGCTTGTGCAGGGCAGGGACGGCTTGCCTGCTGAAATAAAAGCGGCAGGGCACATTGTACTGTGGGACTGCCAATGCCATCAAGTCACGGAAGCTGTCAGTCTCCACCAGCCTGAATGAGAGCATTTCCAGTGACAGAAGTTTGGCAATGCCTGCATTCAGAGCCTGTGCTCGGGGGTGGTTTGCCGAGAATGGCCGCCTTTTCTCCCATACCTGTAATACCGATGGCTGTAGACTGGGCTGGGAGTGTGAGGCTGACTGGGAACGTGGTGCTGTGGGTGGAATTACAGTGGGTCTCTGGACAACAGTGCCAGAGGTTCTTCCATGGCGATCCTGGGAGGAAGCCGAACCAGCTGTGTGTGAGCTGGAGGAAGAGGCAACACGAGCTGAAGAGGTGGTAGCTGCCGCTGTTGGTTGGCCTAGGTCTTCAGTGTGTTTTTGTAACTCCACCGCGTGCCTGTTCCGCACATGTTTCCACATATTTGTGGTATTGAGGTTGCTGACACTTTTCACTCTTTTGACTTTCTGATTACACAGCTTGCATTTGACAAAGCAAATGTCATCTGCAACTGTGTCAAAAAAGGACCAGGCACTGCAAGTCTTGGGAGCGCCCTTTTTGGCTTTTGGAAGAGACAGGCTCCTAATGGGTGGCAAAGTGGAGGCTACAGGCTCCGCAGTCTTCCCCTTCCCTCTCCCTCTTTGGCCCGTTCGGTGAATCTCTTCCTCAGAGCTGCTCCCACCACCTTCCTGTACCTCATGCCATGATGGGTCAAGGACCTCATCATCTACACCACCAACTGCTCCTCCTGGGTAGTCTCAGCAGCACAGTACGCACCAGAAAGCGGCACCTGAGTCTCATCATCAGATGCGTACTGCGCTGTGGTGACCGGAGGCACTGGCCCACCCGCCTCTTCAGATTCAGAGAGACAAAGCTGTTGGGCATCACTGCACACTGCCTCTTCTTCCATTTCTCCAATGCTGCTTGGCTGGCCCCCTGTTTCCAAGCCAAGAGATTCAGAGAACAGAAGTAGAGACGGCTCCTGTCCTGGGCTCTCTGACTGCCTGGCCAATTTGGCATGTAAGACTCATGTCGGTGTGGTAGTTGGGGGCAGGTATATCTCGCCCAGGTTTTTGTCCTATGTGAATTAGGCCACTCAGTATCTTCAGGATGCTAATGGGTTAACAAGTGCAGGAATAAAGGATGACCAGCTGGGGGTTTCCAGCGTCAGCTTGGGGCACACAGATTGCCTGTCTGTGTGAGACAAACGTGAGTGAGAGCTGTGCTCAAGAATTGTGTGATGTTAGCTGGGTGGGAGAAGCCCCCCAGTTGTTGAGATAGCAACGTGTTGGTTTAGTTAGCGCCGGACAGGCTAGGATTTATTTTTATGTTTTGTTTTATCTATGTTGCTTTCACATTAATAAATCTGACCTGAGGTCAGCCTGCTCAGAAAACCTGCTGTACGCCTCAGATTCAATGCACAAACCACGTGGCCTCTGACCCCAGCAAAGGCGATCCCGGAGTGTTGTGTCACATTGTGGTGGAGAACGCGGGCATACCGTGGCACAGGCGACAGCATGGAAGACATGGTGAAAGCCTTAGTACAGTCCACTGCCGTACAGCAGCAGGCCACTGCCGCACAGCACGAAGCTAATTGCTTGATGGCCGCACAGCTGAAAGAGATAGTCGACATGACGGTTGCAGATCGCCAACTTCTCCAACAGGTGGCGCAGCGTCTGGCGAGCATGCCTGACGCTGACCTGGAAGCAGAGTCCAGAAGGATGATGTCGAGGCATACCTGACAACGTTTGAGCGGACGGCATTGAGAGAGAAGTGGCCGAAGGCACGATGGGCCGATTTGATTGCCCCGTTTCTCTCCGGCGAGGCCCAAAAAGCTTACCATGATTTGGACCCGGAGGTCGCTCAGGACTTTGAGAAGCTGAAAGCTGAGATCCTGGCCCGGCTGGGTGTGACGACAGCTGTCCGGGCACAGAGGGTACATCAGTGGACATACCAGCAAGATAAACCGGCGCGGTCTCAGATGTTCAACCTGATCTACTTGACAAAGAAATGGCTGTAACCTGAGGTACTGACAATACCCGAAATAATCCAGCGGGTTGTCCTGGACAAGTACCTGAGAGTACTACCACCAGCGCTGAAAAGGTGGGTAAGCCAAGGAAATCCCACGACAGCGGATCAACTTGTGGAGTTGGTCGAGCGTTATTTCGTGGCAGAAGGACTTCCCGACAACACCGCCAGCCCCCGGTCTGTGCCTCCTCCTCGTGGAACCGGTAAGACTGTTCCAGGGACCACGGGTGAAGGAAAATCGCTTAAAACTGTGGGGGGGGAACCCGGGACTGCTCGCACTCCGAGACCGAGAGTATTGGACGGTGGTCTCAGTAGGGGACCTGTTAGGTGTTTCCGCTGCCATGAGAAGGGCCATGCTTCTGCGAACTGTCCTGTTACCGCTGAACCCATGCAGTGCGACGTTATAGACTCTAAAAAACGCATGTCTTTGGTTACACGGCTAGGGAGTGTGAATGCGGGTCAAAATGATACAGTGAAACACCTGTGTGAATTATCTGTTGATGGGAAAAATGTTGTGGCATTACTAGACTCTGGAAGTGTGGTGACTCTGGTGAAAGCTAGTCTGGTGGCACTTCCGTCTGGTCCGTCTGACAAGTTTTCTGTAACGTGTGTGCATGGTGACACCTGCTCGTACTTAACAGCGGTCATATGGATTTCCACTCCCTATGGGTCAGTGCAGCACAAAGTGGGACTCGTTCCCGCATTGTTACAGGATGTAATCCTGGGCAGGGATTTTCCCTATTTCTGGCAGTTGTGGGAGAATCAGTTGCTCCTTCACGGTAGCTGTACCCGTGAATCTTCTCCCATGCCCTCTGGAGGTCCCGAGTCCCTAGAGGAGACCCCACAGGAAGATGTTGCTGGGGAGGTTAGTGAATCTAACCTTCAGTACCCCTTCTCCGTCATGGCGGGGGAAACAGAGGAAACTGAGGAACCTCAGCGAGAGGCGGAGGCAGACAGCCATCCGGCACCCTGCCTGCCAGATTTGGGAGTCCAGTTGGATGACTTCCACAGCGAGCAAATGAAAGATCCTACCCTGACTACGGCTAGGAAAAATGTAAAAATGATAGATGGGGTACCCGTAGAACCTGACACTAAGCTAGCGTACCCGTATATGGTTCTTGAAAATGATTTGCTCAATCAGGTAGAAAAAAAAGGGGAAGACACAGTGCAACGGTTAGTGGTACCCAAACCTTATCGGCGGAAGGTACTGGACTTGGCCCACGGACATATAATGGGGGGACATCTGGGGGTACAGAAAACCACAGAAAGGATATCGCATTGTTTTGTGTGGCCTGGAATACATAATGATGTGCGTAATTATTGTGAGTCCTGTCCAGAGTGCCAAATCGCGGCACCTAAACCTCGGTTCCGTAGCCCTTTGGTACCCCTTCCTATCATTGGAGTCCCTTTTGAGAGAATTGGAATGGATTTGGTTGGGCCCCTTCCCCGATCCGCACGTGGGCACCAACATATCCTCGTCATCGTGGACTATGCCACTCGTTACCCGGAAGCCATCCCTTTGTGTAACACGGCTACCAAGACGATCGCCAAGGAATTGGTACAAGTGTTTAGTCGGGTGGGAATTCCAAAACAGATACTCACTGACCAGGGGACTCCCTTTATGTTGAGGGTAATGAAGGAGCTCTGCAGACTCTTACAAATAGACCCGTTGCGTACGTCTGTCTATCACCCTCAAACAGATGGCCTGGTTGAGCGGTTCAACAAAACCTTAAAACAGATACTCCGGAAGGCGATAGACAAAGATGGGAAGAACTGGGATTACTTGTTTCCCTATTTGCTGTTTGCCATTAGGGAAGTTCCCCAGTCTTCCACAGGGTTTTCGCCTTTTGAACTGTTGTACGCCCGTCGTCCCCGGGGACTGTTGGACGTCGCAAAAGAGACCTGGGAAGGACAAGTCACTCCCTTTAAAACGGTGATCGACCATGTAACACAAATGCAGGATCGTATTGCCGCTGTCATGCCCATTGTTAGGGACCATATGTTACAGGCCCAGGGAGCCCAGAGGCAAAGTTATGATAGAGGCGCTAAGGTCCGTACATTTGCATCCGGGGATAGGGTGTTGGTCCTAATCCCTACGGTGGATAGTAAATTTCTGGCGAAATGGCAGGGCCCATTTGAGGTCCTGGAAAGAGTTGGTGAAGTGAACTATAAAGTGTACCAGCCTGGTAAGAGAAAACCAGAACAGATTTATCATGTGAATCTGATAAAACCCTGGAAAGACCGCTCTGCCCTAACGGCGGATCTGCCCTGTCCGGTTTGTTCACCTACCGTACCGGAGGTGCAGGTTGCCGAGACTCTCTCGGAACGACAAAAATCTGAGGTTAAGCAGTTTTTGTTACAGAACCGACAGTTTTTCTCGGAAAAACCTGGCCGGACTAAGCTAGTGAAACATGAGATTGTCACAGAGCCTGGCGTCACAGTTCATGTGAAGCCCTACCGGATTCCGGAAGCACGCCGTGAAGCCATCTCCCGGGAAGTGATGGCAATGTTGGACTTAGGAGTCATTGAGGAGTCGCACAGCGCCTGGTCCAGTCCAATCGTGTTGATACCTAAACCGGATGGCTCCATACGGTTTTGTAATGACTTTAGGAAACTGAATGCGGTTTCTAAATTTGATGCGTACCCTATGCCCCGGGTCGATGAGTTGATCGACCGGCTTGGTAAAGCCCGATACATTACGACCCTGGATTTAACAAAGGGGTACTGGCAGATCCCTCTGGCCGAGGCGGCCAGAGAGAAGACGGCATTTGCTACACCGGAAGGTCTGTTCCAGTATGTCTATATGCCGTTTGGACTTCACGGAGCTCCCGCAACGTTCCAGAGATTGATGGATCGAGTCTTGAGGCCCCACAGACAGTACGCTTCTGCCTACCTGGATGACATCGTAATTTACAGCATGGACTGGGAAACTCACCTCCGGAAGGTACAAGCGGTGATTGATGACCTGCGAGATGCAGGCTTAATGGCAAACCCCAAGAAATGTCACATCGGGCTTGAAGAAGCCCGATACTTGGGCTACGTGATTGGCAGCAGTGGCGTAGGAAAAGGCGCGGGGGGGGGGGGGGCGGTCCGCCCCGGGCGGCACAATGCGGGGGGCGGCCGGCGCTGCAGGAGAAGAAGAAAAAAAAAAAAAAAAAAAAAAAGACGCCCCTTTAAATCTTCGGGCGGCGCCGTCCGCCGCCACGACCAGGGCCAGCTCCCCCCACCACCGGGCCACGCCCCCCGCCCCCCGCTCTAATACTCACCTCTCCTGGTTCCTGCGGCTTCAGCGTCCTCTGACTCTGCGACGTCTCAGGGCAGAGGGCGCGATGACGTCACTACTGTGCGCGCCGCTCTGCCTCTCTGTCCTGAGCGTCGCAGAGCCGGAGAGACGCTGACTGCACCGGACCTGCGCTAGGAACGGGAGAGGTGAGGATTTTACTTTTTTTTTTTTTTCTTTATGTCTGACTGTCTGGGGGCAATGCTGGACACACTGGGGCAATACTGGAGACCATGGGGCAGATTGCTGGACACACTGGGGCAATACTGGAGACCATGGGGCAGATTGCTGGACACACTGGGGCAATACTGGAGACCATGGGGCAGATTGCTGGACACACTGGGGCAGTACTGGAGACCATGGGGCAGATTGCTGGACATACTGGGGCAATACTGGAGACCATGGGGCAGATTGCTGGACACACTGGGGCAATACTGGAGACCATGGGGCAGAATGCCGGACACACTGGGGCAATACAGGAGACCATGTGGCAGAATGCTGGACACACTGGGGCAATACAGGAGACCATGGGGCAGATTGCTGGACACACTGGGGCAACACAGGAGACTATGGGGCAGATTGCTGGACACACTGGGGCAATACTGGAGACCATGGGGCAGAATGCTGGACACACTGGGGCAATACTGGAGATCATGGGGCAGAATGCTGGACACACTGGGGCAATACAGGAGACCATGTGGCAGAATGCTGGACACACTGGGGCAATACAGGAGACCATGGGGCAGATTGCTGGACACACTGGGGCAATACAGGAGACTATGGGGCAGATTGCTGGACACACTGGGGCAATACTGGAGACCATGGGGCAGAATGCTGGACACACTGGGGCAGTACAGGAGACTATGGGGCAGATTGCTGGACACACTGAATACTGGAGACCATGGGGCAGATTTCAGGACACATTGAGGCAATGCTGGAGACCCTGGGGCAGACTTCTGGACATACTGGGCCAATACTGGAGACCATGGGGCAGAATGCTGGACACACTGGGGCAATACTGGAGACCATGGGGCAGAATGCTGGACACACTGGGGCAATACAGGAGACTATAGGGCAGATTGCTGGACACACTGAATACTGGAGACCATGGGGCAGATTTCAGGACACATTGAGGCAATACTGGAGACCATGGGGCAGATTGCTGGACACACCGGGGCAATACTGGAGACCATGGGGCAGAATGCTGGACACACCGGGGCAATACTGGAGACCATGGGGCAGATTGCTGGACACACCGGGGCAATACTGGAGACCATGGGGCAGAATGCTGGACACACTGGGGCAATACAGGAGACCATGGGGCAGATTGCTGGGCACACTGGGGCAATACTGGAGACCATGGGGCAGAATGCTGGACACACTGGGGCAATACAGGAGACCATGTGGCAGAATGCTGGACACACTGGGGCAATACAGGAGACCATGGGGCAGATTGCTGGACACACTGGGGCAATACAGGAGACTATGGGGCAGATTGCTGGACACACTGGGGCAATACTGGAGACCATGGGGCAGAATGCTGGACACGCTGGGGCAGTACAGGAGACTATGGGGCAGATTGCTGGACACACTGAATACTGGAGACCATGGGGCAGATTTCAGGACACATTGAGGCAATGCTGGAGACCCTGGGGCAGACTTCTGGACATACTGGGGCAATACTGGAGACCATGGGGCAGAATGCTGAACACACTGGGGCAATACTGGAGACCATGGGGCAGAATGCTGGACACACTGGGGCAATACAGGAGACTATGGGGCAGATTGCTGGACACACTGAATACTGGAGACCATGGGGCAGATTTCAGGACACATTGAGGCAATGCTGGAGACCCTGGGGCAGACTTCTGGACATACTGGGGCAATACTGGAGACCATGGGGCAGATTGCTGGACACACCGGGGCAATACTGGAGACCATGGGGCAGATTGCTGGACACACCGGGGCAATACTGGAGACCATGGGGCAGATTGCTGGACACACCGGGGCAATACTGGAGACCATGGGGCAGAATGCTGGACACACTGGGGCAATACAGGAGACCATGGGGCAGATTGCTGGACACACCGGGGCAATACTGGAGACCATGGGGCAGAATGCTGGACACACTGGGGCAATACAGGAGACCATGGGGCAGATTGCTGGACACACTGGGGCAATACTGGAGACCCTGGGGCAGATTTCTGGACACATTGAGGCAATGCTGGAGACCCTGAGGCAGACTTCTGGACACACTGGGGCAATGCTGGACACACTGGGGGTAATATGCTGGACACACTGGGGGTAATATGCTGGACACACTGGGGCAATGCTGGACACTGGGGGTAATATGCTGGACACACTGGGGCAGACTGCTGGACACACTGGGGAAAGGCTGGACACTGGGGCAGTGCTGGACATACTGGGGCAGATTGCTGGACACACTGAGGGTAATATGCTGGACACACTGGGGCAGATTGCTGGACAACATGGGGGTAATATGCTGGACACACTGGGGCAGATTGCTGGACAACATGGGGGTAATATGCTGGACACACTGGGGGCAGGACTTGAGGCATGGGCAGAATGTAGATACGGGGCATGATTGGAGACACGGGGCAGGATTGGATCATGGGGCAGGACGGATACGATGGAGGCTGGTGGGGCAGGATGGGGAGATCATATGGGGTAGAATGGATACTCATGAGGGCAGGATGCGAGAACATATGGCTGGAGCCAGGAATGAGATAAACGGGGCCAGGGTGGGGAATAGTGTTACCATAGGGGATAATTAAGGGATATTATTACTGCAGTGATGAATTTATTTTATTTTTTGAGTATACTGTTTTAAATGGGGGGGCGGTCCTGTTACTGTGCAGAGTGACACTATATCACCTTTTTTCTTCATGTGATGTAATGTAGAAGTTGTGAAAAATTAAGTAATGTGTTCTGCAAGCGGAGCTCGAGATAACTGTGTTATTTCCTGCAGAAACGAGTCCTGGCTGGAAGGAATGATGGCGGTCTGTGCTGGATGAAAGATGAAGGACTTCACCTAGAGACGTCACTGGTGAGTCAGTGTTACCTATACACTGACACTATTCACTGTATACTATATAGAGGTCCTGTGTATAATGTCACCAGTGATCTCTGTATCACCTCTACACAGACACTGCATACTAAGTACAGATCTCCTGTGAATACTGGCACTTATGGTGATAGTATTGTGTTTTTTTTTTTTATTACTGATCAGTATTGTAGTATTCAGTCACTATGTGGTGGTAATATGTGGTCTGGAAATGGTGCGGTGGTATTTGTCCCTTGTATGTAGTATTATTCGGTCACTATGTGGCCTGGTCATGGTGTGGTGGTATTAAGTCACAGGTGTGGCATGTGGGGGTGACACCATTAGGCCCAGTTTAAGTTCTACAAAACAGGAAAACCATTTTTGGTAACCTTTGTGTGTATTGAGCCGGGGGGGGGGGGGGGGGCGCCAAACTCGGGAACAGCCCCGGGCGGCAAAAGCTCTAGCTACGCCTCTGATTGGCAGAGGAGTGGTTAAACCCCAGATCGACAAAATACAGGCAATCCAGGGCTGGCCACAACCAGTGAACAAAAAACAAGTACAACCTTTCCTGGGGATTGCCGGCTATTATCGCCGGTTCATACCCAATTTTGCAGCCATGGCTACCCCCTTGACGGATCTTACCAAAGGGAAGGGTTCCGTCATGGTAAAATGGACCTCAGCTGCTGAAGAGGTCTTCCACAGCCTGAATTGGGTTTTGTGCTCTCAGCCCGTACTAGTGACTCCTGATTTCAGCAGCAAGTTTGTGGTACAAACTGATGCCTCTGATACTGGTGTCGGAGCTGTACTTTCCCAGGTGAGGGACGGTGTGGAACACCCGGTCCTCTACCTCAGCCGGAAACTGAATGTACATGAGCAGAGGTATGCCGTGGTAGAAAAAGAGTGCCTAGCCATTAAATGGGCTCTCGACTCCCTCAAGTATTACCTGGCCGGTAGGAAGTTTAGGCTGGTCACGGACCATGCCCCTCTCAAGTGGATGCACCTCCACAAGGACCGTAATAGTCGGGTAACTGTTGTGAATTCTGTGGCTGAATTCACTCCTGTGGTCACAAGTGGTATTGCAGCCTCTGGGCGTCCTCCCTCAGGTGTTTTGGTGAGCTCGTTGGCTGCCTTGCTATTTAACTCCACCTGAGTCTGTCTTCCTTGCTCCTTGTCAATGTTCCAGTGTTGGATCTGAGCTACTGCATCTTTCCTGTGGCCTGCTGCTCTGCTAGATAAGTGTTACTTTGTTTTTGTTTCCGTTTTTTCTGTCCAGCTGTGCTATTCTCTTTTGCTGGAAGCTCTGAGACGCAAAGGGTGCACCGCCGTGCCGTTAGTTCGGCACGGTGGGTCTTTTTGCCCCCCTTTGCGTGGTTCTGCTTTAGGGTTTTTTGTAGACTGCATAGTTCTCTTTGCTATCCTCGCTCTGTCTAGAATATCGGGCCTCACTTTGCTGAATCTATTTCATTCCTACGTTTTGTCTTTTCATCTTGCTAACAGTCATTATATGTGGGGGGCTGCCTATTCCTTTGGGGTATTTCTCTGAGGCAAGTCAGGCTTGTATTTCTATCTTCAGGCTAGTCAGCTCCTCAGGCAGTGCCGAGTTGCATAGGTAGTGTTAGGCGCAATCCACTGCTGCTTTTAGTTGTGTGAGGATAGGTTCAGGTATTGCAGTCTGCAGAGATTCCACGTCTCAGAGCTTGTTCTATTGTTTTTGGGTTATTGCCATATCACTGTATGTGCGCTGATTACTGCACACTGTGTTGCCTGATAGCACAGCATAACAGTACAAGGAGCCAGAACCAATGATTCTCAATAGAGGGAAAAAAAAGAAGTCCTGACATCATTTTTTTTTCCTCAGCTCTGTCTTCAGTTTTTTTTTTTTTTTCCCCTAGACATTAGAGTGCTTCAGGACACAGCTGTGGACATGGATATTCAGGCTCTGTGCTCCTCAATGGATAATCTCGTTATAAATGTACAAAAGATTCAAGATACAATTGATCAGAAATCTATGCTAGAACCAAGAATTCCTATTCCTGATTTGTTTTTTGGTGACAGAACTAAGTTCCTGAGCTTCAAAAATAATTGTAAGCTATTTCTGGCCTTGAAACCTCATTCTTTTGGTAATCCTATTCAACAGGTTTTGATTATTATTTCTTTTTTGCGCGGCGACCCACAGGACTGGGCGTTTTCTCTTGCGCCAGGAGACCCTGCATTGAGTAATGTTGATGCGTTTTTCCAGGCGCTTGGATTGCTTTACGATGAGCCTAATTCAGTGGATCAGGCTGAGAAAAATTTGCTGGCTTTATGCCAGGGTCAGGATGATGTAGAAGTATATTGTCAGAAATTTAGGAAGTGGTCAGTACTCACTCTGTGGAATGAATCTGCACTGGCGGCTTGGTTCAGAAAGGGTCTCTCTGAAGCTCTTAAGGATGTCATGGTGGGATTTCCTATGCCTGCTGGTTTGAATGAGTCTATGTCCTTGGCCATTCAGATCGGTCGTCGCTTGCGCGAGCGTAAATCTGTGCACCATCTGGCGGTATTGTCTGAGAGTAAACCTGAGCCTATGCAGTGCGACAGGACTATGACTAAAGTTGAACGGCAAGAACACAGACGTCTGAACAGGCTGTGTTTCTACGGTGGTGATTCCACTCATGCTATTTCTAATTCTCCTAAGCGCACTAGGCGGTTCGATAGCTCTGCCGTCATTGGTACTGTACAGTCCAAATTCCTTCTGTCCATTACCTTGATATGCTCTTTGTCATCGTATTCTGTCATGGCGTTTGTGGATTCAGGCGCTGCCCTGAATCTGATGGATTTGGATTATGCTAAACGTTGTGGATTTTTCTTGGAGCCTTTGCGGTGTCCTATTCCGTTGAGAGGAATTGATGCTACACCTTTGGCCAAGAATAAGCCTCAGTACTGGGCCCAGCTGACCATGTGCATGGCTCCTGCACATCAGGAAGTTATTCGCTTTCTGGTGCTACATAATCTGCATGATGTGGTCGTGTTGGGGTTGCCATGGCTACAAACCCATAATCCAGTATTAGATTGGAACTCTATGTCGGTAACCAGCTGGGGTTGGCAGGGGGTACATGGTGATGTTCCATTTTTGTCTATTTCGTCATCCATTCCTTCTGACATCCCAGAGTTCTTGTCTGACTTTCAGGATGTATTTGAAGAGCCCAAGTCTGATGCCCTACCTCCGCATAGGAATTGTGATTGTGCTATCAATTTGATTCCTGGTAATAAATTCCCTAAGGGTCGTTTATTTAATTTGTCCGTGCCTGAACACACCGCTATGCGCAGTTATGTGAAAGAATCCCTGGAGAAGGGACATATTCGCCCATCGTCATCACCATTGGGAGCAGGGTTCTTTTTTGTAGCCAAGAAGGATGGTTCGCTAAGACCGTGTATTGATTACCGCCTTCTTAATAAGATCACTGTTAAGTTTCAGTATCCCTTGCCATTGATATCTGACTTGTTTGCTCGGATTAAGGGGGCTAGTTGGTTTACTAAGATTGATCTTCGTGGTGCGTATAATCTGGTGAGAATCAGGCAGGGAGATGAATGGAAAACGGCATTTAATACGCCCGAGGGTCATTTTGAGTATCTGGTGATGCCGTTCGGACTTGCCAATGCTCCATCTGTTTTTCAGTCTTTTATGCATGACATTTTCCGTGAGTATCTGGATAAATTCCTGATTCTTTACTTAGATGACATTATGATCTTCTCTGATGATTGGGAGTCTCATGTGAAGCAAGTCAGAATGGTTTTCCGGGTACTGCGTGCTAATTCCTTGTTCGTGAAGGGATCAAAGTGTCTCTTCGGTGTGCAGAAAGTTTCATTTTTGGGGTTCATCTTTTCCCCTTCTACTATCGAGATGGATCCGGTTAAGGTCCAGGCCATCCAGGATTGGACTCAGCCGACATCTCTGAAAAGTCTGCAGAAATTCCTGGGCTTTGCTAATTTTTATCGTCGCTTCATCTGTAATTTTTCTAGCATTGCCAGACCATTGACCGATTTGACCAAGAAGGGTGCTGATTTGGTTAATTGGTCTTCTGCTGCCGTGGAAGCTTTTCAGGAGTTGAAGCGTCGTTTTTGCTGTGCCCCTGTGTTGTGTCAACCAGATGTTTCTCTTCCGTTCCAGGTCGAGGTTGATGCTTCTGAGATTGGAGCAGGGGCGGTTTTGTCACAGAGAGGTTCTGGTTGCTCAGTGTTGAAACCATGTGCTTTCTTTTCCAGGAAATTTTCTGCTGCTGAGCGTAATTATGATGTGGGCAACCGAGAGTTGCTGGCCATGAAGTGGGCATTCGAGGAGTGGCGTCATTGGCTTGAGGGAGCTAAGCATCGCGTGGTGGTATTGACTGATCATAAGAATCTTACTTATCTCGAGTCTGCCAAGTGCTTGAATCCTAGACAGGCCCGTTGGTCGTTATTTTTTGCTCGTTTTGATTTTGTGATTTCGTACCTTCCGGGCTCTAAAAATGTGAAGGCGGATGCTCTGTCTAGGAGTTTTGTGCCCGACTCTCCGGGGTTATCTGAGCCGGCGAGTATCCTCAAGGAAGGAGTCATTGTGTCTGCCATCTCTCCTGATTTGCGGAGAGTGTTGCAGAAATTTCAGGCTAATAAACCTGATCGTTGTCCGGCCGAGAAACTGTTCGTCCCTGATAGGTGGACTAGTAAAGTTATCTCTGAACTTCATTGTTCGGTGCTGGCTGGTCATCCAGGAATCTTTGGTACCAGAGAGTTAGTGGCTAGATCCTTCTGGTGGCCATCTCTGTCACGGGATGTGCGTGCTTTTGTGCAGTCCTGTGGGATTTGTGCTAGGGCTAAGCCCTGCTGTTCACGTGCCAGTGGGTTGCTTTTGCCCTTGCCGGTCCCGAAGAGGCCTTGGACACATATTTCGATGGATTTCATTTCTGACCTTCCCGTTTCTCAAAAGATGTCGGTCATTTGGGTGGTCTGTGATCGCTTTTCTAAAATGGTCCATCTGGTGCCCTTGGTTAAATTGCCTTTCTCCTCTGATTTGGTGCCTTTGTTCTTCCAGCATGTGGTTCGTTTGCATGGCATTCCTGAGAATATTGTTTCTGACAGAGGTTCCCAGTTTGTCTCGAGGTTCTGGCGAGCCTTTTGTGGTAGGATGGGCATTGACCTATCTTTTTCCTCGGCCTTCCATCCTCAGACTAATGGCCAGACCGAACGAACCAATCAGACCTTGGAAACATATCTGAGATGTTTTGTTTCTGCTGACCAGGATGATTGGGTGTCATTTTTGCCGTTGGCTGAGTTCGCCCTTAATAATCGGGCCAGCTCGGCTACCTTGGTCTCTCCATTTTTCTGCAATTCTGGGTTCCATCCTCGTTTCTCTTCAGGACAGGTTGAGTCTTCGGACTGTCCTGGTGTGGATTCTGTGGTGGACAGGTTGCAGCAGATCTGGACTCAGGTAGTGGACAATTTGACCTTGTCCCAGGAGAAGGCTCAGCTTTTCGCTAATCGTAGACGCCGTGTGGGTCCCCGACTTCGTGTTGGGGATCTGGTTTGGTTATCTTCTCGTCATATTCCTATGAAGGTTTCCTCTCCTAAATTTAAACCTCGTTTTATTGGTCCGTATAGGATTTCTGAGATTCTCAATCCGGTGTCTTTTCGTCTGACCCTCCCAGACTCCTTTTCCATACATAATGTATTCCATAGGTCGTTGTTGAGAAGATACGTGGCACCTATGGTTCCATCTGTGGAGCCTCCTGCCCCTGTTTTGGTGGAGGGGGAATTGGAGTATATTGTGGAGAAAATTTTGGATTCTCGTGTCTCTAGACGGAAACTCCAGTATCTGGTCAAATGGAAGGGTTATGCTCAGGAGGATAATTCCTGGGTTTTTGCCTCTGATGTCCACGCCCCAGATCTTGTTCGTGCCTTTCATGTGGCTCATCCTGGTCGGCCTGGGGGTTCTGGTGAGGGTTCAGTGACCCCTCCTCAAGGGGGGGGGTACTGTTGTGAATTCTGTGGCTGAATTCACTCCTGAGGTCACAAGTGGTATTGCAGCCTCTGGGCTTCCTCCCTCAGGTGTTTTGGTGAGCTCGTTGGCTGCCTTGCTATTTAACTCCACCTGAGTCTGTCTTCCTTGCTCCTTGTCAATGTTCCAGTGTTGGATCTGAGCTACTGCATCTTTCCTGTGGCCTGCTGCTCTGCTAGATAAGTGTTACTTTGTTTTTGTTTCCGTTTTTTCTGTCCAGCTGTGCTATTCTCTTTTGCTGGAAGCTCTGAGACGCAAAGGGTGCACCGCCGTGCCGTTAGTTCGGCACGGTGGGTCTTTTTGCCCCCCTTTGCGTGGTTCTGCTTTAGGGTTTTTTGTAGACTGCATAGTTCTCTTTGCTATCCTCGCTCTGTCTAGAATATCGGGCCTCACTTTGCTGAATCTATTTCATTCCTACGTTTTGTCTTTTCATCTTGCTAACAGTCATTATATGTGGGGGGCTGCCTATTCCTTTGGGGTATTTCTCTGAGGCAAGTCAGGCTTGTATTTCTATCTTCAGGCTAGTCAGCTCCTCAGGCAGTGCCGAGTTGCATAGGTAGTGTTAGGCGCAATCCACTGCTGCTTTTAGTTGTGTGAGGATAGGTTCAGGTATTGCAGTCTGCAGAGATTCCACGTCTCAGAGCTTGTTCTATTGTTTTTGGGTTATTGCCATAGATAAGGTGCGGGGTCTGGAAGAAAGAATAGCAACTTTGAAACTCATCAAAGAGAATGAAGACTTTCTAGACAGAACAGAAGCATCTCTACTGGTCACAGAAGGTGCAAAAAGTGTCAGAGAACCTCCAAAAGCAGATGAGTGGAAGCATGTGACCAAAAGAAGCAAGAAGACCATGGAGAAATCACCAACCACACAACTGAAGAACCGATATCAAATCTTTGTAGAGGATGAAGATGGCACACCTAAGAATGAAGCAATACCAGCAAGCAAAAAAGAAAAGGGCACACAGCAACAAGTGACAGCAAAAAGTACAGCCAAGAAGCAACGAAGAGTGGTGGTGGTGGGAGACTCACTACTGAGAGGCACAGAAGCAGCCATCTGCAGACCGGACATAACTGCAAGAGAAGTATGCTGCCTTCCAGGTGCGATGATCAAGGATGTGACCGATAGGATACCAAAGCTCTTCAGCTCCAAGGACGTCCACCCATTTCTTCTGATACATGTTGGCACCAATGACACGGCAAGGAAGGACCTACCGACAATCTGCAAGGACTTTGAAGAGTTGGGGAAGAAAGTAAAGGAACTGGATGCACAGGTAGTTTTTTCTTCTATCCTTCCAGTAGATGGGCATGGCACCAGGAGATGGAACAGGATCCTTGATGCAAACAACTGGCTAAGACGATGGTGCAGACAACAAGGATTCGGATTCCTGGACCACAGTGTGAATTACTTGTACGATGGACTCCTCGCCAGAGACGGACTACACCTCAACAAACCTGGGAAACACACATTCGCCAGAAGACTCGCTACACTCATCAGGAGGGCGTTAAACTAGAAGAAGAGGGGACGGGAAGAAAAACATTAGACTCGAACAAAGACGACCCAGGAAAACATACTCAGAAGGGAGGTAAGAACATTTCTAACACAATCCACAGTGAGGAGATTGGAACAAAACAAAATCCTCTAAACTGCATGCTCGCAAACGCCAGAAGCCTGACAAACAAGATGGAAGAACTAGAAGCAGAAATATCTACAGGTAACTTTGACATAGTGGGAATAACCGAGACATGGTTAGATGAAAGCTATGACTGGGCAGTTAACTTACAGGGTTACAGTCTGTTTAGAAAGGATCGTAAAAATCGGAGAGGAGGAGGGGTTTGTCTCTATGTAAAGTCTTGTCTAAAGTCCACTTTAAGGGAGGATATTAGCGAAGGGAATGAGGATGTCGAGTCCATATGGGTTGAAATTCATGGAAGGAAAAATGGTAACAAAATTCTCATTGGGGTCTGTTACAAACCCCCAAATATAACAGAAAGCATGGAAAGTCTACTTCTAAAGCAGATAGATGAAGCTGCAACCCATAATGAGGTCCTGGTTATGGGGGACTTTAACTACCCGGATATTAACTGGGAAACAGAAACCTGTGAAACCCATAAAGGCAACAGGTTTCTGCTAATAACCAAGAAAAATTATCTTTCACAATTGGTGCAGAATCCAACCAGAGGAGCAGCACTTTTAGACCTAATACTATCTAATAGACCTGACAGAATAACAAATCTGCAGGTGGTTGGGCATTTAGGAAATAGCGACCACAATATTGTGCAGTTTCACCTGTCTTTCACTAGGGGGACTTGTCAGGGAGTCACAAAAACATTGAACTTTAGGAAGGCAAAGTTTGAACAGCTTAGAGATGCCCTTAATCTGGTAGACTGGGACAATATCCTCAGAAATGAGAATACAGATAATAAATGGGAAATGTTTAAGAACATCCTAAATAGGCAGTGTAAGTGGTTTATACCTTGTGGGAATAAAAGGACTAGAAATAGGAAAAACCCAATGTGGCTAAACAAAGAAGTAAGGCAGGCAATTAACAGTAAAAAGAAAGCATTTGCACTACTAAAGCAGGATGGCACCACTGAAGCTCTAAAAAACTATAGGGAGAAAAATACTTTATCTAAAAAACTAATTAAAGCTGCCAAAAAGGAAACAGAGAAGCACATTGCTAAGGAGAGTAAAACTAATCCCAAACTGTTCTTCAACTATATCAATAGTAAAAGAATAAAAACTGAAAATGTAGGCCCCTTAAAAAATAGTGAGGAAAGAATGGTTGTAGATGACGAGGAAAAAGCTAACATATTAAACACCTTCTTCTCCACGGTATTCACGGTGGAAAATGAAATGCTAGGTGAAATCCCAAGAAACAATGAAAACCCTATATTAAGAGTCACCAATATAACCCAAGAAGAGGTGCGAAACCGGCTAAATAAGATTAAAATAGATAAATCTCCAGGTCCGGATGGCATACTCCCACGAGTACTAAGAGAACTAAGTAATGTAATAGATAAACCATTATTTCTTATTTTTAGTGACTCTATAGCGACAGGGTCTGTTCCGCAGGACTGGCGCATAGCAAATGTGGTGCCAATATTCAAAAAGGGCTCTAAAAGTGAACCTGGAAATTATAGGCCAGTAAGTCTAACCTCTATTGTTGGTAAAATATTTGAAGGGTTTCTGAGGGATGTTATTCTGGATTATCTCAATGAGAATAACTGTTTAACTCCATATCAGCACGGGTTTATGAGAAATCGCTCCTGTCAAACCAATCTAATCAGTTTGTATGAAGAGGTAAGCTATAGGCTGGACCACGGTGAGTCATTGGACGTGGTATATCTCGATTTTTCCAAAGCGTTTGATACCGTGCCGCACAAGAGGTTGGTACACAAAATGAGAATGCTTGGTCTGGGGGAAAATGTGTGTAAATGGGTTAGTAACTGGCTTAGTGATAGAAAGCAGAGGGTGGTTATAAATGGTATAGTCTCTAACTGGGTCGCTGTGACCAGTGGGGTACCGCAGGGGTCAGTATTGGGACCTGTTCTCTTCAACATATTCATTAATGATCTGGTAGAAGGTTTACACAGTAAAATATCGATATTTGCAGATGATACAAAACTATGTAAAGCAGTTAATACAAGAGAAGATAGTATTCTGCTACAGATGGATCTGGATAAGTTGGAAACTTGGGCTGAAAGGTGGCAGATGAGGTTTAACAATGATAAATGTAAGGTTATACACATGGGAAGAGGGAATCAATATCACCATTACACACTGAACGGGAAACCACTGGGTAAATCTGACAGGGAGAAGGACTTGGGGATCCTAGTTAATGATAAACTTACCTGGAGCAGCCAGTGCCAGGCAGCAGCTGCCAAGGCAAACAGGATCATGGGGTGCATTAAAAGAGGTCTGGATACACATGATGAGAGCATTATACTGCCTCTGTACAAATCCCTAGTTAGACCGCACATGGAGTACTGTGTCCAGTTTTGGGCACCGGTGCTCAGGAAGGATATAATGGAACTAGAGAGAGTACAAAGGAGGGCAACAAAATTAATAAAGGGGATGGGAGAACTACAATACCCAGATAGATTAGCGAAATTAGGATTATTTAGTCTAGAAAAAAGACGACTGAGGGGCGATCTAATAACCATGTATAAGTATATAAGGGGACAATACAAATATCTCGCTGAGGATCTGTTTATACCAAGGAAGGTGACGGGCACAAGGGGGCATTCTTTGCGTCTGGAGGAGAGAAGGTTTTTCCACCAACATAGAAGAGGATTCTTTACTGTTAGGGCAGTGAGAATCTGGAATTGCTTGCCTGAGGAGGTGGTGATGGCGAACTCAGTCGAGGGGTTCAAGAGAGGCCTGGATGTCTTCCTGGAGCAGAACAATATTGTATCATACAATTATTAGGTTCTGTAGAAGGACGTAGATCTGGGGATTTATTATGATGGAATATAGGCTGAACTGGATGGACAAATGTCTTTTTTCGGCCTTACTAACTATGTTACTATGTTACTATGTTACTGTATGTGCGCTGATTACTGCACACTGTGTTGCCTGATAGCACAGCATAACACGTAACCCCGTGGTTCCTTGCCCTGCAGGCTTACTCTTTTACGGTGGAGCACCGACCTGGGGTGCAGATGGGGAACGCCGATGCCCTGTCCCGAGTGCACTGTTTCAAAAGTGTTCTTGCTCGACCGGAGTGGTCTGAGCAAGGGGGGGGGGTATGTAAGACTCGTGTCGGTGTGGTAGTTGGGGGCAGGTATATCTCGCCCAGGTTTTTGTCCTATGTGAATTAGGCCACTCAGTATCTTCAGGATGCTAATGGGTTAACAAGTGCAGGAATAAAGGATGACCAGCTGGGGGTTTCCAGCGTCAGCCTGGGGCACACAGATTGCCTGTCTGTGTGAGACAAACGTGAGTGAGAGCTGTGCTCAAGAATTGTGTGATGTTACCTGGGTGGGAGAAGCCCCCCCAGTTGTTGAGATAGCAACGTGTTGGTTTAGTTAGCGCCGGACAGGCTAGGATTTATTTTTATGTTTTGTTTTATCTATGTTGCTTTCACATTTATAAATCTGACCTGAAGTCAGCCTGCTCAGAAAACCTGCTGTACGCCTCAGATTCAATGAACAAACCACGTGGCCTCTGACCCCAGCAAAGACGATCCCGGAGTGTTGTGTCACAGGCAGGTGGTGAAGAGACAGATGGCTGCTCTCCAGTGCTCTGTGCCTGAGAGGATGTGGCACTAATTGAAGTCGATGCGTTAGCTGCCATCCATTCCGACAACGGCTTCAATTTGATCTTCACGCAGCAGCGGTGTACGGCGCTCTCCTACAAAGCTGCGCATGAAGGACTGTTCCCTGCTGAAACTGGGTGATGATGCCCGCAGCAGGCACAGAATCACCACGTCCTCTCCCTGCTCTGCGCCCATGCCCACGTGCCTTACTCCCTGCCCTCTTCATCTTGGTTGACAGATAAAGATAAGCAGAAAAGTACTAAGGCCTTAGTGTGCTTATTCCTGAACAGCTCCTCCTAACAGGTATGAGAAACACTAATTTTCTAAAGTGTGGACTAGACTTTATTATGAGTTAATGTGGCCTACACAACTGAAAAGTGGTGTCTTTGGTGAACATTACTTTTTTTTTTTTTTTTTGGGGCAGATCGGACTACAGAGCGAGTTTCACTCACACGGAGACCGTGCAGACAGCCGTAAACGGCGCTGCAAGGCCCAAAAAACCTCCTCTATGTTATCCTATGTAGTGTTTTTCCACAATTTTGATGGATACGGGTGAAAAGCCACTAATAGGAAATTTTTGAAAAAATGTGCAGCAGGCTGCACTATTTGCAAAAAAGGACATTGTATTTTACGGTATGAGGCAGTGACGCACCCTGAGCTGAATACAACCGGCTGTGGCTGCACACAGACTACAGGGCGAGCTGCACTCACACAGAGACCGTGCAGACAGCCGTAAACGGCGCTGCAAGGCCCAAAAACCTCCTCTATGTTATCCTATGTAGTGTTTTTCCACAATTTAGCTGGATACGGGTGGAAAGCCACTAATAGGAAATTTTTGAAAAAATGTGCAGCAGGCTGCACTATTAGCAAAAAAGGACAATGTATTTTACGGTATGAGGCAGTGACGCACCCTGAGCTGAATACAGCCGGCTGTGGCTGCACACAGACTACAGGGTGAGCTGCACTCACACGGAGACCGTGCAGACAGCCGTAAATGCGGCAGCAAGGCCCAAAAAAACCTCCTCTATGTTATCCTATGTAGTGTTTTTCCACAATTTAGCTGGATACGGGTGGAAAGCCACTAATAGGAAATTTTTGAAAAAATGTGCAGCAGGCTGCACTATTAGCAAAAAAGGACAATGGATAGAACAGTATGAGGCAGTGTGAACCACCCTGAGCTGAATACAACCGGCTATGGCTGCACACAGACTACAGACTGAGCTGCACACACACACACACACACACAGAAACCTTGCAGAACGTTGTTAAAACAGTGCTGCAAGGCAAAAGCAAGGTGAACACACAGCGGTTGCTAAATTAGCCTGGGAAAAGCGCAATGAAGCAATTCCCTATCTCAACTGGCCCTCAGTCAGAACACAGCGTCCTTTCCCAATCACAGCCTTGCCAGTAGTTACATGCCCACCATGCTAAACAGGATGTGCCCACACTTGTAATCATTCCTCATTGGCTGAATTCGTGCAGTTTGATTTCTGGGAACTTCCGATTCCGGTATCCGATATGCGGTAAGTATCAGAACTCGGTATCGGAACAGTTGTGTGATCACGGCCAAGGTCTCTGCTGCTTCACACTGCCTTGCAATACTTACAAAATGCATTTCGGACCCTAGTCGGGCGTTGTCCCAGCCATCCCACATCGCTTTGGCCACCTTATTCCATAGCCGCCCGATCGTCACGTTGACCGAGTGCTCGGGAACCCGAGTGTCCCACAACGGAACTCGCTCATGGACCAGGGAGATGAGGTGGTCATTGTCTACGAGGTCCTCATCCCGTTCTGCAAACCTAAACAAAAAGGACATTAATGTTGGAGACATTAACAGAAGGAAGAAATAAAGCAGAAGCAGAGAAATGGCATGAATATTGAAAGTTAAAAAAAAAGAAGTGCAGAAGCAAAAGGGAAAGAAAGAGAAAAGTAAAGAAAGGAAGATTCAAGAATTGTAAAGTGAGGATACAATAAACCGTCAGTCACGTATACGTACACGCTGCCACCTTGCCACCCGACCGTGACCCCGCTGCTCCTGCTCAGCCTCTGCCGCAGTGGAAGAAGTGCTCTAAAAAAACAAAAAACAAACTTTGTCATAAAGGCATTGGCTAGGATATACTCACATTGTTCAGAGGCTTGTTTGCTCCAAGGTGCTGTGGTCCGTCTGCTCTGCTTGGCTGTCTGCTGAGTAGTGACCTGCAAATGTCCACTCCCTCCCATTATCTCCTTGTATGTGGGGGGTGGCTTGTCAGTGTCTAGACATGTTTTTCTCTGGTGCAACGCATGCGTTCACGAACGCAAGCAAACGCATGTGCTTGTGAACGCATGCGTTCACATAGACAGCAATGCGTTTTTTTGCGCATTCCTTCCGCAATCAATCGCATATGTTTCTAGGCGGCAAATTGATGCCTCTAAAATTACTACATGTAGCGTTTACCGCGCCAAACCGCAGATAAAGAAATGACACATGTGTCGTGAAAACGCGGCAAAAAGCAACCGATCGCAGATGCATGCTTCCCTAATGTTAAATATAGGAATATACAACGCATGCGGATATTTGCGGTAGAAACGCTGCGGTCACAACCGCAAATGTGAAACTGGCCTTACCAATTTTGAACTGCATTTAGCCTACTTTTTTATTTTGGGCCTACTACCTGTGTCTGCGCCACTCATTACAATTGTCCTCCACTGAGCAAAGCTATGCCGCCTGTTTAGTCCTGTTACCAATTTTGAACTGCTTTTAGCCTACTTTTTGAGGGGGCATATATCTGTGTTTCCTCCTCATCCTGCCCATTGCTCGGCCACTGCTAGATGAGTCTGCTGGTACATTGACCCAGACCACTACATTCCCCTTGCACTCTACACAGCCAGAATCTGACCCTGCTGAAAGTCAGGTTCCCCTTCCCGCATACTATACCACCTTACACGGGGACAAAGAGGAAGGTGCAGATGAAAGTGCAGGTTCCTTCATCAGGTGGGGGGGATACTCATTGGCGAAGTCACCGGCACAGGGCCTCTCATAGTACGCAAAAGTGTCTCTGGCAGTGGGAGGCGCCACCCGCCGTCAAACACACCGCCGTACTATGAGGGGCCCTGTGCCAGTGCCAACTAGTGGGCCCCCCCTGCTTGCTCAGGATCACAGCACTTGCAAAGTTGAAATACTTACCTCTCCCTGCTCCACCGCCGTGACTTATTCCGCATTTCCTGGGCCCACGAAAATCTTGAGCCAGCCCTACCCCCCCACAACTTTAGCCAAATGACCCCCGGTTTTCAATGCCTAACTATTATTATAAAGTAAATTAAGATTGACAAGCTTAAGAAATAAGAATTTATGTTTTTGGCATTAAAATGGGCACTGTAGGTGTTTTCCTGTCCTCCACTCGCTGCCGACTTTGATTCCCCGTTGACTTGCATTGGGTTCTGTGTTTCGGTCGGCCCCCAACTTTTCGAAATAATCGGCCGATTTCACCTGACCCGACTTTTGACAAAGTCGGGTTTCGCGAAACCCGACTTGATCCTAAAAAAGTAAAAGTCGCTCAACCCTAGTGAAATTTATTTATTTATTTTTTTGCAGAACAGACTACAGAGTGAGCTGCACTCACACACAGACCGTGCAGACTGCCGTGAACGGCGCTGCAAGGCCAAAACAAGCTCCTCTATGTAATCCTATATAGTGTTTTTCCACAATCTAGCAGGATACGGATGGAAAGCCACGAATAGGATAAATTTGAAAAAATGTGCAGCAGGCTGCACTAATTGCAAAAAAGGACAATGGATTGAACAGTATGAGGCAGTGACGCACCCTGAGCTGACTACAACCAGCGGTGGCTGCGGACAGACTACAGAGTGAGCTGCACTCACACACACAGAGACCTTGCAGACAGCTGTGAACAGCGCTGCAAGGCAAAAGCAAGGTTCTCACACAGCGGTTGCTAAATTAGCCTGCGTAAAGCACAATGAAGCAAATCGCTATCTCTAAACTGGCCCTCAGTCAGAACACAGCTTCCTGTCCCTAACTGAATTCACAGCAGAGTGAGCCCAAAATGGCGGCGGCGACTTTTATAGTGCATCATGACATCATTTCAGCAGCCAATCACAGCCATGCCAGTAGTTACATGCCTACCATACAGAACAGGATGTGCCCACACTTCTAATCATTCCGCATTGGCTGAATTCGGGCTCTTTGAATTATGGGAACTTCCGATTCTGGTATCCGATATAATGAAAGTATCGGAACTCGGTATCGGAATTCCGATACCGCAAATATCGGCCGATACCCAATACTTGCGGTATCGGAATGCTCAACACTACTCATTACACTCTACTGAAACTGCCTTCACTAAAGTGTCTAATGATAAGTCTAATGGTCACTGATCACTGCTGGTTCTCCTGGATCTCTCTGCAGCATTCGACACTGTGGCTCATCTGCTCCTCCTCACTATGCTCTGCTCCTTCAGCCTCAAGGACACCGTTCTCTTCTGGTTCTCCTCCTACTGTACCTCTCTGACTGCTCCTTCACTGTATCTTTTACTGGCTCCTTCTCCTCTCATCTTCACTTTACTGTAGGGGTTCCTCAAGGATCAGTACTAGGCCCCAACCATTTCTGTGTGTGGGTCTGCCATTACTGCCCAGCAACATGAACACTGTCTTGGGGTCATACTTGATTCAGAGCTTTCATTCACCCCCCACGTCCCATCAATGGCTCGCTCTTGTTATCTGCACCTCAAAAACATTTCTAGAATTTGACCTTTTCTTACTTTGGACTCTGCAAAAACTGATGCTCTTATTCATTCTCATCTGGACTATTGTAACTCTCTTCTGATCGGTCTTCCTCTTACCAAACTCTTCCCTCTCCGATCTGTCCTGAATGCTGCAGCCAGGATCATATTCCTCACCAACCGTTACATCGATACCTCTACCTTGTGCCAGTCATTGCACTGGTTACCCATCCAATCCAGAGTTCAATATAAACTTATCACTCTCATCCACAAAGCACTCCATGGTTCAGCACCACCCTACAGCTCCTCAGTCGTCTCAGTCTACCACCTTATTATTATTATTTATTATTATTTATTAGGCTATGGGTTGAACTAGATGGACTTAAAGTCTTCCTTCAACCTTAATAACTATGTTATTATTATAGCATCATTTATTCCATGGCGCTTTACATGTGAAAAGGGATATACATATTAAAAAACAAGTACAATAATCTTAAACAATACATGTCATGACTGGTACAGGAGGAGAGAGGATCCTACCCATGAGGGCTCACAATCTACAAGGGATGGATGAGGATACAATAGGCGAGGGCAGAGCTGGTAGTGCAGTGGTTTGGTGGAGCGGTGGTTACTGCAAGTTGTGGGCTTGTCAGAAGAGATGAGTCTTCAGGTTCCTTTTGAAGGTTTCCAAGGAAGGCGAGAGTCTGATATGTTGGGGTAGAAAGTTCCAGAGTAGGAGGATGCACAGGAGAAAGCTTGTATGCGATTGTGACACACACTTACAGTAGGTAGGAAAAAAGGATCATCCCCGCGCTGCCGCAAGAAGAATTCCAAAAATTATAGAGGTTTCAATGTGGTTTATTCTACGCGTTTCAGGGTTCAGGTGACCCCTTCATCAGGACAACCACAAATAAAAAAGGATGATCCTTTTTTCCTACCTAAGTGTGTGTTTTAATCAGGTCCTGCACTGACCTGTGGATCTGCAGCAACCACCATTAATATATGTCCTTCCTTCAATCTCACCAGGTGAGTAGTTCTCTTGGTGGGCAACTTTGTGTAACGTTTGATAAGACCCTATTTGCGCTTTTGGGTGTCCCTCTTTTCTCTGTATGCGATTGTGGGAAGAGGAGATTAGAGGGGAGTAGAGAATGAGGATCGGAGGTTGCGTGCAGGTAAGTACCGGGAAACAAGGTCACAGATGTATGGAGGAGACAGGCTGTGGATGGCTTTGTATGCCATGGTTAAGGTTTTGAACTGGAGTCTCTGGGTAATATGAAGCCAGTGAAGGGATTGACAGAGGAGAGGCTGGGGAATAGGAGGGGGATAGGTGGATTATTCGGGCAGCAGAGTTTAGGATAGATTGGAGGGGCGCGAGTGTGTTAGAGGGGAGGCCACAGAGCAGGAGGTTGCAGTAGTTAAGGCGGGAGATGATGAGGGCATGGACTAGAGTTTTTGCAGATTCTAAGTTGAGGAATGTACGGATCCAGGAAATATTTTTGAGTTGAAGTTGACAGGAAGTGGAAAGGTCTTGGATATGTGGTTTGAAGGAGAGATCAGAGATAAGGATTACTCCTAGGCAGCAAGCTTGTGGGACTGGGGAGAGTGAGCAGCCATTTACTTTAATGGATAGGTCTGTTGGGGAAGTCGAGTGAGATGGGGGAAAGATGATGAATTCTGTTTTGTCCATGTTAAGTTTCAGAAATCTAATAGAGAAGAAGGATGAGATAGTGGACAGACATTCTGGGATTTTTCGTTAGTAGGGAGGTGATATCTGGTCCAGTGAGGTTGATCTGTGTGTCATCGGCATAGATTCTATTAGCTGTCCCAGGCCAAAGGTGTAAATGGAGAAGAGCAGGGGCCCTAGGACTCAAACTTGCTGGACGCTGACAGATAGGGGACGAGGTGAAGAGGTGGTGTGTGAGTAGGAGACACTGAATGTCTGGTCTGTTAGCTATGACGCAATCCAAGATAGGGCCAAGTCAATGATGCTAAAGGTACCTTCACACATAACGATATTGTTAACGATATCGTTGCTTTTTGTGACGTAGCAACGATATCGTTAATAAAATCGTTATGTGTGACAGCGACCAACGATCAGGCCCCTGCTGGGAGATCGTTGGTCGCTGAAGAAAGTCCAGAACTTTATTTCGTCGCTGGACTCCCTGCTGACATCGCTGGATCGGCGTGTGTGACACCGATCCAGCGATGTCTTCACTGGTAACCAGGGTAAACATCGGGTAACTTCGCGTAGGGCCGCGCTTAGTAACCCGATGTTTACCCTGGTTACCATCCTAAAAGTAAAAAAAACAAACAGTACATACTTACCTAACGCTGTCTGTCCTCCAGCGCTGTGCTCTGCACTCCTCCTGTACTGGCTGTGAGCGTCGGTCAGCCGGAAAGCAGAGCGGTGACGTCACCGCTCTGCTTTCCGGCCGCTGTGCTCACACAGACAGTACAGGAGGAGAGCAGAGCACAGCGCTGGAGGACAGACAGCGGTAGGTAAGTATGTAGTGTTTGTTTTTTTTACTTTTAGGATGGTAACCAGGGTAAACATCGGGTTACTAAGCGCGGCCCTGCGCTTAGTTACCCGATGTTTACCCTGGTTACCGGCATCGTTGGTCGCTGGAGAGCGGTCTGTGTGACAGCTCTCCAGCGACCAAACAGCGACGCTGCAGCGATCCGGATCGTTGTCGGTATCGCTGCAGCGTCGCTTAATGTGAAGGGGCCTTTAGAGATGAGAGGGTCTGTAGTAATAGGGAGTGGTCCATTGTGTCAAAAGCGGAGGGCAGGTCCAGGAGGAGGAGGACAGAGTAGTGTTGCTTGGCTTTGGCAGGCAGTAGGTAATTGGTGACTTTTGTTAGGGCTATTTCAGTGGAGTGATGTGGTCGGAAACCAGATTGTAAGCGGTCAAAGAGGGAGCAGGAAGACAGGTGGGAGGACAGTTTGAAATGAACTTGCTGTTCCAGTAGTTTTGAGGCATAGGGGAGAAGTGATATGGGGTGATAGCTTGTTACAGAGGATTGGTCAAGCAAGTGCTTTTTTGAGGATTGAGGCATGTCTGAAACATGAGGGGAAAACACCAGTTGTTAGTGATAGGTTGAAGAGATGGGTTAGGGTTGGAATGAAGACTGTGGTGAGGTTTGGGATGAAGTGGGATGGGATCAGGTCAAGTGCACAAGTGATGAGTTGTGATCTCGAGAGTAGGGCAGAAAGTTGTTCTTCTGTCATGGTGGAGAAGTTGGTTTTGGAGGAGGAGGGCTGAGTAGTTAGGAGGAGGGACTCTGGGGGTTGTAGGCCAAAGCTTACCCTGATGTTATTAATCTTCTGTTTGAAGAATGAGGCAAAGTCTTCAGCTGTGATAAGTGGAGAGGGAGGAAGTCATCTCTGTAATTGTCTTGAGCTGGAGGGTGAGGTATTGAAGGCTCAGGGGAATGCCCCTCCATGTTCTTAAGGGAAATTATTTGTACCATTGCATCTGCGTCTAAAAATTTTAGGGGCACATCATAGCCAGGGCCGGCTCCAGGTTTTTGACGGCCCCGAGCGAAAGAGTCTCAGTGGGCTCCCCCCCCCCACTTTAACGCATTCCACAATTCATGATGCACAGATACAGCAGAGAAATATAGGTATAGTACAATGCCGGAGTTCACTACTTACATGGGTGATAGCTATTGTAAATTCTACAGTACCATACAGCAGAGGGGCTTAATATAAGTCAACCCCCTATATGCAAATTTTTATAACTTACTCCCTCTTCCTCAGTTACCAGTAGGCATTTTATTGTTAGCTGAACTTGCTGCAAAGAAAAAACTGCATACATTGAATATGAAAATTTTTTAATGGAAAACTTTTTAAAGTAAACATTAGAAAGTATTAACATAGAACATTTGTAAAAGTTCAAAATGGGTAGCATATAGCACAGCCACGTAGTATATAGCACAGCCACATAATACATAGCACAGCCACATAGTATATAGCACAGTCACATAGTATATAGCACAGCCACATAGCATATAGCACAGCCGCCTAGTATATAACACAGCCCACGTAGTATATAACATAACCACGTAGTATATAACACAGCCACGTAGTATAACACATCCACGTAGTATATAGCACAGCCACATAGTATATAGCACAGCCACGTAGCATATAGGACAGCCACGTAGCATATAGCACAGCAACGTACTCAGGAAGGATATAATGGAACTAGAGAGAGTACAAAGGAGGGCAACAAAATTAATAAAGAGGATGGGAGAACTACAATACCCAGATAGATTAGCGAAATTAGGATTATTTAGTCTAGAAAAAAGACGACTGAGGGGCGATCTAATAACCATGTATAAGTATATAAGGGGACAATACAAATATCTCGCTGAGGATCTGTTTATACCAAGGAAGGTGACGGGCACAAGGGGGCATTCTTTGCGTCTAGAAGAGAGAAGGTTTTTCCACCAACATAGAAGAGGATTCTTTACTGTTAGGGCAGTGAGAATCTGGAATTGCTTGCCTGAGGAGGTGGTGATGGCGAACTCAGTCGAGGGGTTCAAGAGAGGCCTGGATGTCTTCCTGGAGCAGAACAATATTGTATCATACAATAATTAGGTTCTGTAGAAGGACGTAGATCTGGGGATTTATTATGATGGAATATAGGCTGAACTGGATGGACAAATGTCTTTTTTCGGCCTTACTAACTATGTTACTATGTTACTATGTAGTATATAGCACAGTCACGTAGCAAATAGCACAGTCACGTAGCATATAGCACAGCCACGTAGTATATAACAGTAATGTAGTATATAACACAGCCACGTAGTATATAACACAGCCACGTAGTATATAGCACAGCCACGTAGTATATAACACAGCCCATGTAGTATATAACACAGCCACGTAGTATATAACACAGCCCCATGATGTAGTATAACACAGCCCATGTAGTATATAACACAGGCAGCCAATGTAGTATATTGCATAGCCAGCCATGTTGTATATAGTCTACAGTCCCAGCATCACTCAGATGCCATACTGTAGGTCTGTTTTGTGCCGGACTACAAGTCCCAGGCAGGCTGCATCCCCCCGCAATGCTTTGGGTCGGACCAGGCAGGAAGAAAGACTCACTGCTTCACTTGCACTGTCACGTTAAAGTTGACACTTACGAGTCACGCCACCACTGTCGCCTCCAACCATTGTGGACACAGGGTGCACCCGTCACGTGCACTGACTGCTGCTCAGTGCTGCGCTGGACCTGGATGGTGGACCCGGACCCGCCGTGTCACGACGATCTGTGTGTGAGCGAGGATGTAGGATGACGAGCTCGTCCTCACTCTCACCCGGAAGTGATGACCTCCGGCCCAGAAGTGACTCTTTGTATCCCCATGTATTATTATTGCAGCTGCGCAGCATCAGTCCCGACTTCCAGAGCTTTGTGTGCCGTGCCTCCTGCTGCCGGAAATGTCAGCTACAGCTCCACCTCCAAGTCCAGGCTGGGAGTTGTGTTATGATCCGGTGACCTTGGAGCAGCATGAAAACTTCACTGGAGTAGGTGGTAACTATACTGACCGCAAATCCTGATCTTAACACCGCAACTAGAAGAAGCCGTGGGATGTACCTAACAAACCCTAGACACCTCGACACAGCCGGAGGACTAAATACCCCTATAGATGGAAATAGGAATACTACCTTGCCTCAGAGCAGAACCCCAAAGGATAGGCAGCCCCCCACAAATATTGGCTGTGAGTAGGAGAGGAAAGACACACACAGGCAGAAAAACAGGATTTAGCACAAGAGGCCACTCTAGCTAAAATAGGAAAGGATAGGACAGAGTTCTGTGCGGTCAGTATTAAAACCCTTCCAAAAATATCCACAGCAGATTATACAAAAAATTCCTCCATCTAACTAAAGACGTGAAACATATATCTGCAACTCCAGAGAATCCTACACACAGCAGGAATACAATCAAAAAACAAGCACACAGCTTGTGTGCCATAGAAAAAGAAACAGACACTTATCTTTGCTGAATTGGCAGCTAAGCAGGAGAAGCCAGACAGAGATCCAACACTTCTCAAGAAACATTGACAATTGGCAAGGACTAATGAGTCCTGCAAACCTAAATACCCCAGTCAGAATTGCAATCAGCAGATACACCTGTCCAAGACTGCAGCCCAGGGACAACTGCATTACCACCTACAACCACCGGAGGGAGCCCAAAAGCAGAATTCACAACAGTACCCCCCCCCTTGAGGAGGGGTCACCGAACCCTCACCAGAGCCCCCAGGCCGATCAGGATGAGCCAGATGAAAGACACGAACCAAATCAGCGGCATGGACATCAGAGGCAAAAACCCAAGAATTATCCTCCTGGCCATAACCCTTCCATTTGACAAGGTACTGAAGCTTCCGCCTCGAAAAACGTGAATCCAAAATCTTCTCAACAACATATTCCAACTCCCCATCAACCAACACAGGGGCCGGAGGATCAACAGAGGGAACAACGGGCTCCACATATTTCCGCAATAAAGATCTATGGAAGACATTATGGATCGCAAAAGAGGCCGGAAGCGCCAGTCGAAAAGACACCGGATTAATAATCTCAGAAATCCTATAAGGACCAATAAACCGAGGCTTAAACTTAGGAGAAGAAACCTTCATAGGAACATGACGGGAAGACAACCAGACCAGATCCCCAACCCAAAGCCGGGAACCAACACACCGACGACGGTTAGCAAAACGTTGAGCCTCCTCCTGAGACAACACCAAATTGTCCACCACATGAGCCCAAATCTGCTGCAACCTGTCAACCACAGAATCCACAGCAGGACAGTCAGAAGGCTCAACCTGCCCAGAAGAAAAACAAGGATGAAAACCAAAATTACAAAAGAAAGGCGAAACCAAAGTAGCCGAACTAGCCCGATTATTAAGGGCAAACTCGGCCAATGGCAAGAAAGCCACCCGATCATCCTGATCAGCAGACACAAAGCGACTCATATAAGTCTCCAAAGTCTGATTAGTTCGCTCGGTATGACCATTTGTCTCAGGATAAAACGCAGAAGAAAAAGACAAATCAATGCCCAGCCTAGCACAAAAGGCCCGCCAAAACCTAGAAACAAACTGGGAACCTCTGTCGGACACAATATTCTCCGGAATACCATGCAAACGGACCACATGCTGAAAAAACAACGGAACCAAATCCGAAGAGGAAGGCAATTTAGGCAAAGGCACCAAATGAACCATCTTAGAGAACCGGTCACAAACAACCTTGATAACCGACATCCTCTGGGAAACAGGAAGATCGGAAATAAAATCCATAGAAATATGCATCCAGGGCGTCTCAGGGACCGGCAATGGCAAAAGCAACCCACTAGCACGGGAACTGTTGTGAATTCTGTTGTCGAGCTCCCTCCTGTGGTCGTGAATGGTACTTCGGCGAGTTCTGTCTATGGGCTCCCTCTGGTGGCTATGAGTGAAGCTGCGGCTTCTGAGGTTCCTTACACAGGTGATGTGGTTTGTCCTTTGGTTGGCTGTTCTATTTAACTCCTCTCAGATCGTTACTCCATGCCAGCTGTCAATGTTTTTGCATTTGTTCAGTTCGCTCCTGGATCTCTCTGGTGACCTGCCTTCTCCTGCAGAAGCTAAGTTCCTGATAGTCATTATTTGTTCTTTGTTTTCTTGTCCAGCTGGTTATCATGATTTTGTCTTGCTAGCTGGAAGCTCTGGGATGCAGAGTGGCCCCGCCGCACCGTGAGTCGGTGCGGAGGTCTTTTTTGCACACTCTGCGTGGTCTTTTGTAGGTTTTTGTGCTGATCGCAAAGTTACCATTCCTATCCTCTGTCTATTTAGTAAGTCTGGCCTCCCTTTGCTGAAACCTGTTTCATCTCTGCGTTTGTGACTTTCATCTTTACTCACAGTCAATATATGAATTCCTTTACCTTTGGGGAATTTCTCTGAGGCAAGGTAGGCTTTATTTTCTATCTCTAGGGCTAGATAGTTCTTAGGCTGTGACGAGGCGCCTAGGTCTGGTCAGGAGCGCTCCATGGCTATTTTTAGTGTGTGTGATAGGATTAGGGCTTGCGGTCAGCAGAGCTCCCACATCCCAGAGCTCGTCCTGTATGAGGTTTAACTATCAGGTCATTCCGGGTGCTCCTAACCACCAGGTCATAACAGTACAGCTGGCCCAAAGTATTAATGCATCTCAATAGAGGGATAAGAGAACTTCTGAGACCATTTTTTTTTCTTTGCACTGTGTTTTGTCTTTCTTTTCCCCTAGACCTTTGGGTGGTTCAGGACACAGGTGTAGACATGGACATTCAAGGTCTGTCCTCTTGTGTGGATCATCTCACTGAAAGGGTACAAAACATTCAAGATTTTGTGGTTCAGAATCCTATGTTAGAGCCTAGAATTCCTATTCCTGATTTATTTTCTGGGGATAGATCTAGGTTCTTGAATTTGAAAAATTATTGTAATCTGTTTCTAGCTTTGAAACCCCGCTCTTCTGGTGACCCCGTTCAACAGGTAAAAATTATTATTTCTTTGTTGCGTGGTGACCCTCAAGACTGGGCATTTTCCCTTGCGCCAGGAGATCCTGCATTGCGTGATGTTGATGTGTTTTTTCTGGCGTTTGGATTGCTTTATGATGAACCAAATTCAGTGGATCAGGCAGAGAAAATCTTGCTGGCTTTGTGTCAGGGTCAGGATGAAGCGGAGGTGTACTGTCAGAAGTTTAGAAAGTGGTCTGTGCTTACTCAGTGGAATGAATGTGCCCTGGCGGCAATTTTCAGAAAGGGTCTTTCTGAAGCCCTTAAGGATGTCATGGTGGGATTTCCCACGCCTGCTGGTCTGAATGAGTCTATGTCTTTGGCCATTCAGATCGATCGGCGCATGCGTGAGCGCAAAGCTGTGCACCATCTGGCGGTGTTCTCTGAGCATAGGCCTGAGCCTATGCAGTGTGATAGGACTTTGACCAGAGTTGAACGGCAAGAACACAGACGTCGGAATGGGCTGTGTTTTTACTGTGGTGAATCCACTCATGCTATCTCCGATTGTCCTAAGCGCACTAAGCGGTTCGCTAGGTCTGCCACCATTGGTACGGTACAGTCTAAATTTCTTTTGTCCGTTACTCTGATTTGCTCTCTGTCGTCCTATTCTGTAATGGCATTTGTGGATTCAGGCGCTGCCCTGAATTTGATGGATCTGGAGTTTGCCAGGCGCTGTGGTTTTTTCTTGGAGCCCTTGCAGTATCCTATTTCATTGAGAGGAATTGATGCTACGCCTTTGGCCAAGAATAAGCCTCAGTACTGGACTCAATTGACCATGTGCATGGCTCCTGCACATCAGGAGGATATTCGCTTTTTGGTGTTGCATAATCTGCATGATGTGGTCGTTTTGGGGTTGCCATGGCTACAGGTCCATAATCCAGTGTTGGATTGGAAATCTATGTCTGTGTCCAGCTGGGGTTGTCAGGGGGTACATGGTGATGTACCATTGCTGTCAATTTCGCCTTCCACTCCTTCTGAAGTTCCTGAGTTTTTATCAGATTATCGGGATGTATTTGAAGAGCCCAAATCCGGTGCCCTACCCCCTCATAGGGATTGCGACTGTGCTATTAATTTGATTCCGGGTAGTAAGTTTCCTAAGGGCCGTCTGTTTAATTTATCTGTGCCAGAGCACGCCGCTTTGCGGAGTTATATAAAGGAATCCTTGGAGAAGGGTCATATTCGCCCGTCGTCATCACCGTTGGGAGCAGGGTTCTTTTTTGTGGCCAAGAAGGATGGTTCTTTGAGACCTTGTATTGATTACCGCCTTACATAGTAACATAGTAACATAGTTAGTAAGGCCGAAAAAAGACATTTGTCCATCCAGTTCAGCCTATAATCCATCATAATAAATACCCAGATCTACGTCCTTCTACAGAACCTAATAATTGTATGATACAATATTGTTCTGCTCCAGGAAGACATCCAGGCCTCTCTTGAACCCCTCGACTGAGTTCGCCATCACCACCTCCTCAGGCAAGCAATTCCAGATTCTCACTGCCCTAACAGTAAAGAATCCTCTTCTATGTTGGTGGAAAAACCTTCTCTCCTCCAGACGCAAAGAATGCCCCCTTGTGCCCGTCACCTTCCTTGGTATAAACAGATCCTCAGCGAGATATTTGTATTGTCCCCTTATATACTTATACATGGTTATTAGATCGCCCCTCAGTCGTCTTTTTTCTAGACTAAATAATCCTAATTTCGCTAATCTATCTGGGTATTGTAGTTCTCCCATCCCCTTTATTAATTTTGTTGCCCTCCTTTGTACTCTCTCTAGTTCCATTATATCCTTCCTGAGCACTGGTGCCCAAAACTGGACACAGTACTCCATGTGCGGTCTAACTAGGGTTTTGTACAGAGGCAGTATAATGCTCTCATCATGTGTATCCAGACCTCTTTTAATGCACCCCATGATCCTGTTTGCCTTGGCAGCTGCTGCCTGGCACTGGCTGCTCCAGGTAAGTTTATCATTAACTAGGATCCCCAAGTCCTTCTCCCTGTCAGATTTACCCAGTGGTTTCCCGTTCAGTGTGTAATGGTGATATTGATTCCCTCTTCCCATGTGTATAACCTTACATTTATCATTGTTAAACCTCATCTGCCACCTTTCAGCCCAAGTTTCCAACTTATCCAGATCCATCTGTAGCAGAATACTATCTTCCCTTGTATTAACTGCTTTACATAGTTTTGTATCATCTGCAAATATCGATATTTTACTGTGTAAACCTTCTACCAGATCATTAATGAATATGTTGAAGAGAACAGGTCCCAATACTGACCCCTGCGGTACCCCACTGGTCACAGCGACCCAGTTAGAGACTATACCATTTATAACCAACCTCTGCTTTCTATCACTAAGCCAGTTACTAACCCATTTACACACATTTTCCCCCAGACCAAGCATTCTCATTTTGTGTACCAACCTCTTGTGCGGCACGGTATCAAACGCTTTGGAAAAATCAAGATATACCACGTCCAATGACTCACCGTGGTCCAGCCTATAGCTTACCTCTTCATAAAAACTGATTAGATTGGTTTGACAGGAGCGATTTCTCATAAACCCATGCTGATATGGAGTTAAACAGTTATTCTCATTGAGATAATCCAGAATAACATCCCTCAGAAACCCTTCAAATATTTTACCAACAATAGAGGTTAGACTTACTGGCCTATAATTTCCAGGTTCACTTTTAGAGCCCTTTTTGAATATTGGCACCACATTTGCTATGCGCCAGTCCTGCGGAACAGACCCTGTCGCTATAGAGTCACTAAAAATAAGAAATAATGGTTTATCTATTACATTACTTAGTTCTCTTAGTACTCGTGGGTGTATGCCATCCGGACCCGGAGATTTATCTATTTTAATCTTATTTAGCCGGTTTCGCACCTCTTCTTGGGTTAGATTGGTGACCCTTAATATAGGGTTTTCATTGTTTCTTGGGATTTCACCTAGCATTTCATTTTCCACCGTGAATACCGTGGAGAAGAAGGTGTTTAATATGTTAGCTTTTTCCTCGTCATCTACAACCATTTTTTCCTCACTATTTTTTAAGGGGCCTACATTTTCAGTTTTTATTCTTTTACTATTGATATAGTTGAAGAACAGTTTGGGATTAGTTTTACTCTCCTTAGCAATGTGCTTCTCTGTTTCCTTTTTGGCAGCTTTAATTAGTTTTTTAGATAAAGTATTTTTCTCCCTATAGTTTTTTAGAGCTTCAATGGTGCCATCCTGCTTTAGTAGTGCAAATGCTTTCTTTTTACTGTTAATTGCCTGTCTTACTTCTTTGTTTAGCCACATTGGGTTTTTCCTATTTCTAGTCCTTTTATTCCCACAAGGTATAAACCGCTTACACTGCCTATTTAGGATGTTCTTAAACATTTCCCATTTATTATCTGTATTCTCATTTCTGAGGATATTGTCCCAGTCTACCAGATTAAGGGCATCTCCAAGCTGTTCAAACTTTGCCTTCCTAAGTTCAATGTTTTTGTGACTCCCTGACAAGTCCCCCTAGTGAAAGACAGGTGAAACTGCACAATATTGTGGTCGCTATTTCCTAAATGCCCAACCACCTGCAGATTTGTTATTCTGTCAGGTCTATTAGATAGTATTAGGTCTAAAAGTGCTGCTCCTCTGGTTGGATTCTGCACCAATTGTGAAAGATAATTTTTCTTGGTTATTAGCAGAAACCTGTTGCCTTTATGGGTTTCACAGGTTTCTGTTTCCCAGTTAATATCCGGGTAGTTAAAGTCCCCCATAACCAGGACCTCATTATGGGTTGCAGCTTCATCTATCTGCTTTAGAAGTAGACTTTCCATGCTTTCTGTTATATTTGGGGGTTTGTAACAGACCCCAATGAGAATTTTGTTACCATTTTTCCCTCCATGAATTTCAACCCATATGGACTCGACATCCTCATTCCCTTCGCTAATATCCTCCCTTAAAGTGGACTTTAGACAAGACTTTACATAGAGACAAACCCCTCCTCCTCTCCGATTTTTACGATCCTTTCTAAACAGACTGTAACCCTGTAAGTTAACTGCCCAGTCATAGCTTTCATCTAACCATGTCTCGGTTATTCCCACTATGTCAAAGTTACCTGTAGATATTTCTGCTTCTAGTTCTTCCATCTTGTTTGTCAGGCTTCTGGCGTTTGCGAGCATGCAGTTTAGAGGATTTTGTTTTGTTCCAATCTCCTCACTGTGGATTGTTTTAGAAATGTTCTTACCTCCCTTCTGAGTATGTTTTCCTGGGTCGTCTTTGTTCGAGTCTAATGTTTTTCTTCCCGTCCCCTCTTCTTCTAGTTTAACGCCCTCCTGATGAGTGTAGCGAGTCTTCTGGCGAATGTGTGTTTCCCAGGTTTGTTGAGGTGTAGTCCGTCTCTGGCGAGGAGTCCATCATACCAGTAATTCACACCGTGGTCCAGGAATCCAAATCCTTGTTGTCTGCACCATCGTCTTAGCCAGTTGTTTGCATCAAGGATCCTGTTCCATCTCCTGGTGCCATGCCCGTCTACTGGAAGGATAGAAGAAAAAACTACCTGTGCATCCAGTTCCTTTACTTTCTTCCCCAACTCTTCAAAGTCCTTGCAGATTGTCGGTAGGTCCTTCCTTGCCGTGTCATTGGTGCCAACATGTATCAGAAGAAATGGGTGGACGTCCTTGGAGCTGAAGAGCTTTGGTATCCTATCGGTCACATCCTTGATCATCGCACCTGGAAGGCAGCATACTTCTCTTGCAGTTATGTCCGGTCTGCAGATGGCTGCTTCGGTGCCTCTCAGTAGTGAGTCTCCCACCACCACCACTCTTCGTTGCTTCTTGGCTGTACTTTTTGCTGTCACTTGTTGCTGTGTGCCCTTTTCTTTTTTGCTTGCTGGTATTGCTTCATTCTTAGGTGTGCCATCTTCATCCTCTACAAAGATTTGATATCGGTTCTTCAGTTGTGTGGTTGGTGATTTCTCCATGGTCTTCTTGCTTCTTTTGGTCACATGCTTCCACTCATCTGCTTTTGGAGGTTCTCTGACACTTTTTGCACCTTCTGTGACCAGTAGAGATGCTTCTGTTCTGTCTAGAAAGTCTTCATTCTCTTTGATGAGTTTCAAAGTTGCTATTCTTTCTTCCAGACCCCGCACCTTTTCTTCTAAAAGGGCCACTAGTCTACACTTCTGACAGGTGAAATTGGATTCTTCTTCTGGTCGATCTGTGAACATGTAGCACATGCTGCAGCTCACCATGTAGGTTGTCACATCTGCCATGTTGCTCCTAGATCCTGCTGACTTGCTGTGTGTTTTCCTTCTTGTGGAATCTACTCAGCCAAGCTCTCTTGCAATAATGTCCTACAGGCAAAAATTTGCGCGCCTTCTTAATAAGATCACAGTCAAATTTCAGTATCCTTTGCCGCTGCTGTCTGATTTATTTGCTCGGATTAAGGGGGCTAGTTGGTTCACCAAGATAGATCTGCGTGGTGCGTATAATCTTGTGCGAATTAAACAGGGTGATGAATGGAAAACGGCATTTAATACGCCCGAGGGCCATTTTGAGTACCTGGTTATGCCATTCGGGCTTTCTAATGCTCCATCTGTGTTTCAGTCCTTTATGCATGACATCTTCCGAGAGTACCTGGATAGATTCATGATTGTATATTTGGATGACATTTTGGTCTTTTCGGATGATTGGGAGTCTCATGTGAAGCAGGTCAGAATGGTGTTCCAGGTCCTTTGTGCGAATTCCTTGTTTGTGAAGGGGTCAAAGTGTCTCTTTGGAGTTCAGAAGGTTTCATTTTTGGGTTTCATTTTTTCCCCTTCTACTATCAAGATGGACCCTGTTAAAGTTCAGGCCATTTACGATTGGACTCAGCCGACATCTGTGAAGAGCTTGCAGAAGTTCCTGGGCTTTGCTAATTTTTATCGTTGCTTCATCGCTAATTTTTCCAGTATTGCTAAGCCGTTGACTGATTTGACCAAGAAAGGTGCTGATGTGGTCAATTGGTCCTCTGTGGCTGTAGAGGCTTTTCAGGAGTTGAAGCGACGTTTTGCTTCTGCCCCTGTGTTGTGCCAACCAGATGTTTCGCTCCCTTTTCAGGTTGAGGTTGATGCTTCTGAAATTGGAGCAGGGGCTGTTTTGTCGCAAAGAAGTTCTGATGGCTCGGTGATGAAACCCTGTGCCTTCTTTTCTAGAAAATATCGCCTGCTGAGCGCAATTATGATGTGGGCAATCGGGAGTTGTTGGCCATGAAGTGGGCATTCGAGGCGTGGCGACATTGGCTTGAAGGAGCTAAACATCGCGTGGTGGTCTTGACGGATCACAAGAATTTGATTTATCTCGAGTCTGCCAAACGGTTGAATCCTAGACAGGCTCGGTGGTCGCTCTTTTTCTCCCGTTTTGATTTTGTGGTTTCATACCTTCCGGGATCTAAGAATGTGAAGGCTGATGCCCTGTCAAGGAGTTTTGTGCCTGACTCTCCGGGTGTTCCGGAGCCGGCGGGTATTCTTAAAGAAGGGGTAATTTTGTCTGCCATTTCCCCTGATTTGCGGCGTGTGCTGCAAAAGTTTCAGGCTGATAGACCTGACCGTTGTCCTACGGAGAAAATGTTTGTCCCTGATAGATGGACTAGTAGAGTTATCTCTGAGATTCATTGTTCAGTGTTGGCTGGTCATCCTGGAATCTTTGGTACCAGAGATTTGGTGGCTAGATCCTTTTGGTGGCCTTCTTTGTCACGGGATGTGCGTTCTTTTGTGCAGTCCTGTGGGACTTGTGCTCGGGCTAAGCCCTGCTGTTCTCGTGCCAGTGGGTTGCTTTTGCCCTTAGGCCCTGGACACATATTTCTATGGATTTTATTTCAGATCTCCCTGTTTCTCAAAGGATGTCGGTCATTTGGGTGGTTTGTGATCGCTTCTCTAAGATGGTCCATTTGGTACCCTTATCTAAATTGCCTTCCTCCTCTGATTCGGTACCATTGTTTTTCCAGCATGTGGTTCGTTTGCATGGCATTCCAGAGAACATCATTTCGGACAGAGGTTCCCAGTTTGTTTTGAAGTTTTGGCGGTCCTTTTGCGCTAAGATGGGCATTGATTTGTCTTTTTCTTCGGCTTTCCATCCTCAGACTAATGGCCAAACCGAACGAACTAATCAGACTTTGGAGACATATCTGAGATGCTTTGTTTCTGCTGATCAGGATGATTGGGTGTCCTTCTTGCCTTTGGCTGAGTTCGCCCTCAATAATCGGGCCAGCCCGGCTACTTTAGTTTCTCCTTTTTTCTGTAATTCTGGTTTCCATCCTCGTTTCTCTTCAGGGCAGGTTGAGCCTTCGGACTGTCCTGGTGTGGATGCGGTGGTGGACAGGTTGCAGCAGATTTGGACTCATGTGGTGGGCAATTTGACATTGTCCCAGGAGAAGGCTCAACGTTTCGCTAACCGCCGGCGTTGTGTTGGTCCCCGACTTCGTGTTGGGGATTTGGTTTGGTTGTCATCTCGTCACGTTCCTATGAAGGTTTCCTCTCCTAAGTTTAAGCCTCGTTTCATTGGGCCATATAAGATTTCTGACGTTCTTAATCCTGTGTCATTTCGTTTGGACCTTCCAGCTTCTTTTGCCATCCATAATGTGTTCCATAGGTCGTTGTTGCGGAGATACGTGGCGCCTATGGTTCCCTCCGTTGATCCCCCTGCCCCGGTGTTGGTTGAGGGGGAGTTGGAGTATGTGGTGGAGAAGATTTTGGATTCTCGTGTTTCGAGACGGAAACTTCAGTACCTGGTCAAGTGGAAGGGTTATGGTCAGGAAGATAATTCCTGGGTTTTTGCCTCTGATGTTCATGCTGCCGATCTTGTTCGTGCATTTCATCTGGCTCATCCTGATCGGCCTGGGGGCTCTGGTGAGGGTTCGGTGACCCCTCCTCAAGGGGGGGGTACTGTTGTGAATTCTGTTGTCGAGCTCCCTCCTGTGGTCGTGAATGGTACTTCGGCGAGTTCGGTCTATGGGCTCCCTCTGGTGGCTATGAGTGAAGCTGCGGCTTCTGAGGTTCCTTACACAGGTGACGTGGTTTGTCCTTTGGTTGGCTGCTCTATTTATCTCCTCTCAGATCGTTACTCCATGCCAGCTGTCAATGTTTTTGCATTTGTTCAGTTCGCTCCTGGATCTCTCTGGTGACCTGCCTTCTCCTGCAGAAGCTAAGTTCCTGATAGTCATTATTTGTTCTTTGTTTTCTTGTCCAGCTGGTTATCATGATTTTGTCTTGCTAGCTGGAAGCTCTGGGATGCAGAGTGGCCCCGCCGCACCGTGAGTCGGTGCGGAGGTCTTTTTTGCACACTCTGTGTGGTCTTTTGTAGGTTTTTGTGCTGATCGCAAAGTTACCATTCCTATCCTCTGTCTATTTAGTAAGTCTGGCCTCCCTTTGCTGAACCTGTCTCATTTCTGCGTTTGTGACTTTCATCTTTACTCACAGTCAATATATGTGGGGGGCTTCCTTTACCTTTGGGGAATTTCTCTGAGGCAAGGTAGGCTTTATTTTCTATCTCTAGGGCTAGATAGTTCTTAGGCTGTGACGAGGCGCCTAGGGTCTGGTCAGGAGCGCTCCACGGCTATTTTTAGTGTGTGTGATAGGATTAGGGCTTGCGGTCAGCAGAGTTCCCACATCCAAGAGCTCGTCCTGTATGAGGTTTAACTATCAGGTCATTCCGGGTGCTCCTAACCACCAGGTCATAACAGGGAACAACAAGGCTTGGCCCGCGCACAAGTCCCACAGGAGTGCACAAAAGAACGCACATCACGTGACAAAGAAGGTCACCAAAAGGACCTACCAACCAAGTCTCTGGTACCAAAAATGCCAGGATGACCAGCCAACACGGAACAGTGAACCTCAGAAATCACTCTACTAGTCCATCTGTCAGGAACAAACAGTTTCCCCACAGGACAGCGGTCAGGTTTGTCAGCCTGAAATTCCTGAAGAACCCGTCGTAAATCAGGGGAAATGGCAGAAAGGACCACCCCTTCTTTCAGAATACCGACCGGTTCTAAGACCTCAGGAGAATCAGGTGAAAAACTCCTAGAGAGGGCATCAGCCTTAATATTCTTAGAACCCGGAAGGTACGAGACCAAAAAATCAAAACGGGAAAAAAACAAGGACCATCGAGCCTGTCTAGGATTCAGCCGTTTGGCAGACTCAAGGTAAATCAAATTCTTATGATCGGTCAAGACCACAATACGGTGTTTAGCTCCCTCAAGCCAATGTCGCCACTCCTCAAACGCCCACTTCATAGCCAACAACTCCCGATTGCCGACATCATAATTGCGTTCAGCGAAAACTTACGGGAAAAGAAGGCACACGGTTTCATTAAGGAACCAACAGGATCCCTCTGAGACAAAACGGCCCCTGCCCCAATCTCAGAAGCGTCAACCTCAACCTGAAATGGAAGAGAAACATCCGGTTGGCGCAACACCGGTGTGAGGAAACTGTATAAAATAAGTAGTAGTTTCTCTGCCTGTTAGCACCATAGCTGAGGGATTTTTGGCACTTCTGACCATGTGTTTTTGGAACCATGGTCAGAAGTGCCAAAAGTCCCTCAGCTATGGTGCTAACAGGCAGAGAAACTACTACTTATTTTATACAGTTTCCTCACACCGGTGTTGCGCCAACCGGATGTTGCGCCCTCGAACAAAGACGACCCAGGAAAACATACTCAGAAGGGAGGTAAGAACATTTCTAAAACAATCCACAGTGAGGAGATTGGAACAAAACAAAATCCTCTAAACTGCATGCTCGCAAACGCCAGAAGCCTGACAAACAAGATGGAAGAACTAGAAGCAGAAATATCTACAGGTAACTTTGACATAGTGGGAATAACCGAGACATGGTTAGATGAAAGCTATGACTGGGCAGTTAACTTACAGGGTTACAGTCTGTTTAGAAAGGATCGTAAAAATCGGAGAGGAGGAGGGGTTTGTCTCTATGTAAAGTCTTGTCTAAAATCCACTTTAAGGGAGGATATTAGCGAAGGGAATGAGGATGTCGAGTCCATATGGGTTGAAATTCATGGAGGGAAAAATGGTAACAAAATTCTCATTGGGGTCTGTTACAAACCCCCAAATATAACAGAAAGCATGGAAAGTCTACTTCTAAAGCAGATAGATGAAGCTGCAACCCATAATGAGGTCCTGGTTATGGGGGACTTTAACTACCCGGATATTAACTGGGAAACAGAAACCTGTGAAACCCATAAAGGCAACAGGTTTCTGCTAATAACCAAGAAAAATTATCTTTCACAATTGGTGCAGAATCCAACCAGAGGAGCAGCACTTTTAGACCTAATACTATCTAATAGACCTGACAGAATAACAAATCTGCAGGTGGTTGGGCATTTAGGAAATAGCGACCACAATATTGTGCAGTTTCACCTGTCTTTCACTAGGGGGACTTGTCAGGGAGTCACAAAAACATTGAACTTTAGGAAGGCAAAGTTTGAACAGCTTAGAGATGCCCTTAATCTGGTAGACTGGGACAATATCCTCAGAAATGAGAATACAGATAATAAATGGGAAATGTTTAAGAACATCCTAAATAGGCAGTGTAAGCGGTTTATACCTTGTGGGAATAAAAGGACTAGAAATAGGAAAAACCCAATGTGGCTAAACAAAGAAGTAAGACAGGCAATTAACAGTAAAAAGAAAGCATTTGCACTACTAAAGCAGGATGGCACCATTGAAGCTCTAAAAAACTATAGGGAGAAAAATACTTTATCTAAAAAACTAATTAAAGCTGCCAAAAAGGAAACAGAGAAGCACATTGCTAAGGAGAGTAAAACTAATCCCAAACTGTTCTTCAACTATATCAATAGTAAAAGAATAAAAACTGAAAATGTAGGCCCCTTAAAAAATAGTGAGGAAAGAATGGTTGTAGATGACGAGGAAAAAGCTAACATATTAAACACCTTCTTCTCCACGGTATTCACGGTGGAAAATGAAATGCTAGGTGAAATCCCAAGAAACAATGAAAACCCTATATTAAGGGTCACCAATCTAACCCAAGAAGAGGTGCGAAACCGGCTAAATAAGATTAAAATAGATAAATCTCCGGGTCCGGATGGCATACACCCACGAGTACTAAGAGAACTAAGTAATGTAATAGATAAACCATTATTTCTTATTTTTAGTGACTCTATAGCGACAGGGTCTGTTCCGCAGGACTGGCGCATAGCAAATGTGGTGCCAATATTCAAAAAGGGCTCTAAAAGTGAACCTGGAAATTATAGGCCAGTAAGTCTAACCTCTATTGTTGGTAAAATATTTGAAGGGTTTCTGAGGGATGTTATTCTGGATTATCTCAATGAGAATAACTGTTTAACTCCATATCAGCATGGGTTTATGAGAAATCGCTCCTGTCAAACCAATCTAATCAGTTTTTATGAAGAGGTAAGCTATAGACTGGACCACGGTGAGTCATTGGACGTGGTATATCTCGATTTTTCCAAAGCGTTTGATACCGTGCCGCACAAGAGGTTGGTACACAAAATGAGAATGCTTGGTCTGGGGGAAAATGTGTGTAAATGGGTTAGTAACTGGCTTAGTGATAGAAAGCAGAGGGTGGTTATAAATGGTATAGTCTCTAACTGGGTCGCTGTGACCAGTGGGGTACCGCAGGGGTCAGTATTGGGACCTGTTCTCTTCAACATATTCATTAATGATCTGGTAGAAGGTTTACACAGTAAAATATCGATATTTGCAGATGATACAAAACTATGTAAAGCAGTTAATACAAGAGAAGATAGTATTCTGCTACAGATGGATCTGGATAAGTTGGAAACTTGGGCTGAAAGGTGGCAGATGAGGTTTAACAATGATAAATGTAAGGTTATACACATGGGAAGAGGGAATCAATATCACCATTACACACTGAACGGGAAACCACTGGGTAAATCTGACAGGGAGAAGGACTTGGGGATCCTAGTTAATGATAAACTTACCTGGAGCAGCCAGTGCCAGGCAGCAGCTGCCAAGGCAAACAGGATCATGGGGTGCATTAAAAGAGGTCTGGATACACATGATGAGAGCATTATACTGCCTCTGTACAAATCCCTAGTTAGACCGCACATGGAGTACTGTGTCCAGTTTTGGGCACCGGTGCTCAGGAAGGATATAATGGAACTAGAGAGAGTACAAAGGAGGGCAACAAAATTAATAAAGGGGATGGGAGAACTACAATACCCAGATAGATTAGCGAAATTAGGATTATTTAGTCTAGAAAAAAGACGACTGAGGGGCGATCTAATAACCATGTATAAGTATATAAGGGGACAATACAAATATCTCGCTGAGGATCTGTTTATACCAAGGAAGGTGACGGGCACAAGGGGGCATTCTTTGCGTCTGGAGGAGAGAAGGTTTTTCCACCAACATAGAAGAGGATTCTTTACTGTTAGGGCAGTGAGAATCTGGAATTGCTTGCCTGAGGAGGTGGTGATGGCGAACTCAGTCGAGGGGTTCAAGAGAGGCCTGGATGTCTTCCTGGAGCAGAACAATATTGTATCATACAATTATTAGGTTCTGTAGAAGGACCTAGATCTGGGTATTTATTATGATGGAATATAGGCTGAACTGGATGGACAAATGTCTTTTTTCGGCCTTACTAACTATGTTACTATGTTACTATGTTATGGTGCTAAAACTTCTGACCATGGTTCCAAAAATCCCTCAGCTATGGTGCTAACAGGCAGAGAAACTACTACTTATTTTATACAGTTTCCTCACAACCGGAGCAGAAGTAAATCGACATTTAAGCTCCTGAAAGGCAGAGACAGCCGCAGAGGACAAATTCGCCACATCAGCGCCTTTCTTCGTCAAATCGGTCAAGGGTTTAACCACACTGGAAAAATTAGCAATGAAACGGCGATAAAAATTTGCAAAACCCAAAAATTTCTGAAGGCTCTTCATGGATGTGGGCTGAATCCAATCATGAATGGCCTGAACCTTAACCGGATCCATCTCTATAGACGAGGGAGAAAAAATAAAGCCCAAAAAAGAAACCTTCTTCACTCCAAAGAGACACTTAGACCCTTTCACAAACAGGGCATTGTCACGAAGGATCTGAAATACCATCCTGACCTGTTCCACATGAGACTCCCAATCATCGGAAAAAATCAAAATATCGTCCAAATATACAATCAAGAACTTATCAATATAAGTCCGGAAAATATCATGCATGAAGGACTGAAAAACAGATGGAGCATTAGTGAGCCCGAATGGCATCACAAGGTATTCAAAATGGCCTTCGGGCATGTTAAACGCAGTTTTCCATTCATCACCCTGCTTAATACGAACAAGATTATATGCCCCTCGAAGGTCAATCTTCGTAAACCAACTAGCTCCCTTAATCCTAGCAACCAAATCGGTAAGCAAAGGTAAAGGGTATTGAAACTTGACCGTGATTTTATTCAAGAGGCGATAATCAATACAGGGTCTCAAGGAACCATCTTTTTTAGCAACAAAAAAGAACCCCGCTCCCAACATAGTAACATAGTAACATAGTAACATAGTAACATAGTTAGTAAGGCCGAAAAAAGACATTTGTCCATCCAGTTCAGCCTATATTCCATCATAATAAATACCCAGATCTACGTCCTTCTACAGAACCTAATTGTATGATACAATATTGTTCTGCTCCAGGAAGACATCCAGGCCTCTCTTGAACCCCTCGACTGAGTTCGCCATCACCACCTCCTCAGGCAAGCAATTCCAGATTCTCACTGCCCTAACAGTAAAGAATCCTCTTCTATGTTGGTGGAAAAACCTTCTCTCCTCCAGACGCAAAGAATGCCCCCTTGTGCCCGTCACCTTCCTTGGTATAAACAGATCCTCAGCGAGATATTTGTATTGTCCCCTTATATACTTATACATGGTTATTAGATCGCCCCTCAGTCGTCTTTTTTCTAGACTAAATAATCCTAATTTCGCTAATCTATCTGGGTATTGTAGTTCTCCCATCCCCCTTATTAATTTTGTTGCCCTCCTTTGTACTCTCTCTAGTTCCATTATATCCTTCCTGAGCACCGGTGACCAAAACTGGACACAGTACTCCATGTGCGGTCTAACTAGGGATTTGTACAGAGGCAGTATAATGCTCTCATCATGTGTATCCAGACCTCTTTTAATGCACCCCATGATCCTGTTTGCCTTGGCAGCTGCTGCCTGGCACTGGCTGCTCCAGGTAAGTTTATCATTAACTAGGATCCCCAAGTCCTTCTCCCTGTCAGATTTACCCAGTGGTTTCCCATTCAGTGTGTAATGGTGATATTGATTCCTTCTTCCCATGTGTATAACCTTACATTTATCATTGTTAAACCTCATCTGCCACCTTTCAGCCCAAGTTTCCAACTTATCCAGATCCATCTGTAGCAGAATACTATCTTCTCTTGTATTAACTGCTTTACATAGTTTTGTATCATCTGCAAATATCGATATTTTACTGTGTAAACCTTCTACCAGATCATTAATGAATATGTTGAAGAGAACAGGTCCCAATACTGACCCCTGCGGTACCCCACTGGTCACAGCGACCCAGTTAGAGACTATACCATTTATAACCACCCTCTGCTTTCTATCACTAAGCCAGTTACTAACCCATTTACACACATTTTCCCCCAGACCAAGCATTCTCATTTTGTGTACCAACCTCTTGTGCGGCACGGTATCAAACGCTTTGGAAAAATCGAGATATACCACGTCCAATGGCTCACCGTGGTCCAGCCTATAGCTTACCTCTTCATAAAAACTGATTAGATTGGTTTGACAGGAGCGATTTCTCATAAACCCATGCTGATATGGAGTTAAACAGTTATTCTCATTGAGATAATCCAGAATAACATCCCTCAGAAACCCTTCAAATATTTTACCAACAATAGAGGTTAGACTTACTGGCCTATAATTTCCAGGTTCACTTTTAGAGCCCTTTTTGAATATTGGCACCACATTTGCTATGCGCCAATCCTGCGGAACAACGGTGAAGAAGATGGCCGAATATGCCCTTTCTCCAAAGAATCCTTAATATAGCTCCGCATGGCGGTATGTTCAGGCACAGACAGGTTGAAAAGTCGACCCTTAGGAAACTTACAGCCTGGAATCAAGTCAATAGCGCAGTCCCTGTGCGGTGGAAGGAAACTGGACTCCTGGTCCCTATTCTTATTTAGTTTATTCCACCCAGTCCCTATCCACCTTATTGTTGGTTTGTGCTTTTGTATGATGGAGGTTTTCTGTAATATCTGTTTTGTTTCTGAATCTTGTTTACTGCACTTTTCTGTCCCATCCTCATGGGGTGGATGAGGGGACATTTTAGGGTTGAACAAGAGCACAGCAAGGTCAGTGACCCCGGCCTCTCTACCTTCAAAATTTTCCCGGGACAGGAATAGTTAGGGTCTCAGCTTCAGGGACAGTTTGAGGCACTACTCCCTTACCAATGACTGTCACAGTATGACACCACTAAAGCTTCAAGTGATTAGAAATAGTGAAGGAAAGCGCTCCATCCAGGTGTGGTAATTCAAGAACACATTTTATTCTGCCATGTGTTAGGGGTCGAGTTCCCGCCTCTGCACAGGGGGAATCTCGGGCCATCTCCGCTGCGGTCTCCCATTCTTCTCCTGCCGCAATGGAGCCTGCTCAGCAGAGACGTCGGTCCCAGCATCTTGCTCAGTCCCACTCTGTACAAAGAGTTACTGCTGCTTTTCCTGCTTCTGCCATTGAAGTCAGTGCTGGGCAGTGGCGAGAAGACGCTTCTGGGACTAAGTCCTGCTTTTCTCATTCTGAGCATGCCCTGAGTAAGATCTCTCAGTGGAGATCGAGGGTCGCATGGTCAGATACTGCATACTGCAGCTAAATCCATTGGTCCTTTCAGGAAGGTCCTGTAGGTGCTAGGAATAAATCCTGCTTTGCACACACTGAGCATGCCCAGGGCAAGATCTCTCTGTGGAGATTTAGGGTCACATGCTCAGGTATGGCAGTCTCATTGGTCCTTCTAGGAAGGTCTTTTACTTGCTGCAGCTATATAAGGCTCGCATGGCCGCACGGCTAGTATCAATTCATATATGTGCTTTGCGCCAGTGTGGTTATGCATGAGTGTGTTCAGGGACCCGGCTGAAATAAGCCCCTAGAATACCGGCACCTCCGGTGAGGAGATTGTATGAGTGTGTTCAGGGACCCGGCTGAAATAAGCCTCTAGAATACCGGCACCTCCGGTGAGGAGATTGTATGAGTGTGTTCAGGGACCCGGCTGAAATAAGCCCCTAGAATACCGGCTTCTCCGGTGAGGAGATTGCATGTTTCATAACCACTGACTGCTATCAGCTTGGCAGTAAACTTGTGCTCCTGCGAGGCTAACAGGGCGCAGTGCTTCCCTTTCATGGCTACTCTGTGGAGTAACAGAGCTAGTCTATACCACCAAACAGTGCCGCCATTCGCTAGCAGCAGGTTCCTCCTGCATGGTGGACCCCGGGCTGCGAACGCACCATTTATAATAAACATCTCTATTTACTCGGTGCGTTCCGCTAGCCCTAACAGTATACTAACGCCAGGGTCTGGCTAGTAAATGGCGGACGATCAGCATTTACAGCGGTGCATCCAGCAGCTGGAGGGTAGGTTGGCGGCTCTCGAGCGCACAACCTCAGCTGTCGATGTTACCGCAGTTGCTGTTCAGGCTGTAAGTGTAGCTGCAGCCAGTTTGTCCTCTGCCACCCCTGCTCTGACTTTATCCCGTCTCCCGCTTCCAGACAAGTTTGCTGGTGACACTAAGCAATGTCGGGGATTTGTGAGTCAGTGCTCCATACATCTTGAGCTTCTGGCTGCACGTTTTCCTACGGAACGGGCGAAAGTGTGATTTATTTTATCCCTTTTGTCGGGCAGGGCGTTGGAGTGGGCAATGCCGCTATGGGAGCGCAATGATCGTGTGGTGCAGAGTGCTCCTCACTTCCTGGACACTCTGAAACAGGTCTTTTTGGTACCTCGTGTCACCCACGATACCGCGCTCCAATTGTTGGCAACAACCCAGGGTTCGTCCATGGTCAGCCAGTTCGCCATCCAATTCCGGACTCTGGTCTCTGAGCTGGAGTGGCCGGATAAAGTCCTTATTCCGGTGTTCTGGAGAGGACTGGCAGACCATGTGAAGGACGCCTTGGCCACCAGGGAAATTCCCGCCACACTGGAGGAGCTTATTTCTATATCTACCAGCATCGACCTCCGTTTTAACGAGCGGAGGTTGGAGTGGGCCCAGTGTAGGCAGAGGTTTCGGCTGGCTCCCACCTTTGCCAGACCTCTAGAATCTTCCGTTCAGGCGTCCGACTCCCATGAGGCCATGGAGGTTTCTCGAGCGGGACCTAAGTCTCGGAATGCTCGAGTACCCGTGGTTTGCAGAAATTGCCAACAAGAAGGACATTATGCCAATAAATGTCCACGGCGGTTGGGTAAACGATCGCGTCTAGTAACCATTGGAGGAGGTTCTCTAGACACAGCGGCATTTTCCTCCAAGCTGTCCTTCAAGGGGACAATCATATTAGGCTCTTACTCTCTAACAGTCGAGCTATGTGTGGACTCTGGAGCAGAGGGGAATTTCATGTCCTCGGCTTTTGCTCTGCGCCATGCAATACCTCTGGTGATGCTCGCCAAATTGGTGACTGTTAGAGTAGTGAACGGGTCAACACTTCCATCTCAGATCACACACCAGACTGTACCTTTCACATTAGCTATGTCCCCATCCCACCAGGAGATAATTTCCCTTCTTGTCCTTCCCGAGGGAATGGATGAGATTCTGCTGGGAATACCCTGGCTCCGTTTCCACTCACCACATATTGAGTGGACCTCTGGGAGGATATTGGGTTGGAGTGAATCCTGTAAGGGCAGATGTGTGAAAGAGTGCGTCCAGGTTTCCACCACTGAGATACCCGCAGATCTCTCTTCTCTTCCCAAATACTATTGGTCCTATGCAGACGTCTTCTCCAAAAAGGCTGCGGAGAACCTTCTGCCTCACCGTCCCTATGACTGTCCTATAGATCTCTTGCCTGGATCAGAACCTCCTCGGGGACGTGTCTATCCCATCTCTCTTCCGGAAACGGAGGCCATGTCTGTTATGTCTGCTAATGAAAGGTGTAATGAAGGCAATCCAGAGACACAGTGTGCCTAGCGATCAGAGCGCACACAGTGATCTGACAAATACCCAAAAACAAAAGAACGAGCTCTGAGACGTGGAAACTCTGTAGACTGCACACCTTATCCTATCCTAAACACAACTAAAAGTGGCTGTGGATTGCGCCTAACCACTACCTATGCAACTCGGCACAGCCTAAGAAACTAGCTAGCCTGAAGATAGAAAAATAGGCCTGACTTGCCCCCAGAGAAATACCCCAAAGGAAAAGGCAGCCCCCCACATATAATGACTGTGAGTAAGATGAAAAGACAAAACGTAGGGATGAAATAGATTCAGCAAAGTGGGGCCCGATATTCTTAGACAGAGCGAGGACAGTAAAGCGAACTTTGCAGTCTACAAAAAACCCTAAAGCGAAACCCACGCAAAGGGGGCAAAAAGACCCACCGTGCCGGACTAACGGCACGGCGGTACACCCTTTGCGTCTCAGAGCTTCCAGCAAAACAAAAGACAAGCTGGACAGAAAAAAGGCAACAAAATAGCAAAAAAGCACTTAGATATACAGAGCAGCAGGTCACAGGAACAATCAGGAGAAGCTCAGGTCCAACACTGGAACATTGACTAGGAGCAAGGATAGCAGCATCAGGTGGAGTTAAGTAACGAAGCAGCTAATGAGCTCACCAGAACACCTGAGGAAGGAAGCTCAGAAGCTGCAGTACCACTTGTGACCACAGGAGTGAATTCAGCCACAGAATTCACAACAGTACCCCCCCCTTGAGGAGGGGTCACCGAACCCTCACCAGAGCCCCCAGGCCTACCAGGATGAGCCGCATGAAAGGCACGAACAAGATCGGGAGCATGAACATCAGAGGCAAAAACCCAGGAATTATCTTCCTGAGCATAACCCTTCCATTTAACCAGATACTGGAGTTTCCGTCTAGAAACACGAGAATCCAAAATCTTCTCCACAATATACTCCAATTCCCCCTCCACCAAAACCGGGGCAGGAGGCTCAACAGATGGAACCATAGGTGCCACGTATCTCCGCAACAATGACCTATGGAATACATTATGTATGGAAAAGGAGTCTGGGAGGGTCAGACGAAAAGACACAGGATTGAGAACCTCAGAAATCCTATACGGACCAATAAAACGAGGTTTAAATTTAGGGGAGGAAACCTTCATAGGAATATGACGAGAAGATAACCAAACCAGATCCCCAACACGAAGTCGGGGACCCACACGGCGTCTGCGATTAGCGAAAAGTTGAGCCTTCTCCTGGGACAAGGTCAAATTGTCCACTACCTGAGTCCAGATCTGCTGCAACCTGTCCACCACAGAATCCACACCAGGACAGTCCGAAGACTCAACCTGTCCTGAAGAGAAACGAGGATGGAACCCAGAATTGCAGAAAAATTTAGAAACCAAGGTAGCCGAGCTGGCCCGATTATTAAGGGCGAACTCAGCCAACGGCAAAAAGGACACCCAATCATCCTGGTCTGCAGAAACAAAACATCTCAGATATGTTTCCAAGGTCTGATTGGTTCGTTCGGTCTGGCCATTAGTCTGAGGATGGAAAGCCGAGGAAAAGGATAGGTCAATGCCCATCCTACCACAAAAGGCTCGCCAGAACCTTGAAACAAACTGGGAACCTCTGTCAGAAACAATATTCTCAGGAATGCCATGCAACCGAACCACATGCTGAAAGAACAAAGGTACCAAATCAGAGGAGGAAGGCAATTTAGCCAAGGGCACCAGATGGACCATTTTAGAAAAGCGATCACAGACCACCCAAATGACTGACATCTTTTGAGAAACGGGAAGGTCAGAAATGAAATCCATCGAAATATGTGTCCAAGGCCTCTTTGGGACCGGCAAGGGCAAAAGCAACCCACTGGCACGAGAACAGGAGGGCTTAGCCCTAGCACAAATCCCACAGGACTGCACAAAAGTACGTACATCCCGTGACAGAGATGGCCACCAGAAGGATCTAGCCACTAACTCTCTGGTACCAAAGATTCCAGGATGACCAGCCAACACCGAACAATGAAGTTCAGAGATAAGTTTATTAGTCCACCTATCAGGGACGAACAGTTTCTCCGCTGGACAACGATCAGGTTTATTCGCCTGAAATTTTTGCAGCACCCGCCGCAAATCAGGGGAGATGGCAGACACAATGACTCCTTCCTTGAGGATACCCGCTGGCTCAGATAAACCCGGAGAGTCGGGCACAAAACTCCTAGACAGAGCATCCGCCTTCACATTTTTAGAGCCCGGAAGGTACGAAATCACAAAGTCGAAGCGGGCAAAAAATAACGACCAACGGGCCTGTCTAGGATTCAAGCGCTTGGCAGACTCGAGATAGGTCAAGTTCTTATGATCAGTCAATACCACCACGCGATGCTTAGCTCCTTCAAGCCAATGACGCCACTCCTCGAATGCCCACTTCATGGCCAGCAACTCTCGGTTGCCCACATCATAATTACGCTCAGCAGGCGAAAACTTCCTGGAAAAGAAAGCACATGGTTTCATCACTGAGCAATCAGAACCTCTCTGTGACAAAACCGCCCCTGCTCCAATCTCAGAAGCATCAACCTCGACCTGGAACGGAAGAGAAACATCTGGCTGACACAACACAGGGGCAGAACAAAAACGACGCTTCAACTCCTGAAAAGCTTCCACAGCAGCAGAAGACCAATTGACCAAATCAGCACCCTTCTTGGTCAAATCGGTCAATGGTTTGGCAATGCTAGAAAAATTACAGATGAAGCGACGATAAAAATTAGCAAAGCCCAGGAACTTTTGCAGACTTTTCAGAGAAGTCGGCTGAATCCAATCCTGGATGGCTTGGACCTTAACTGGATCCATCTCGATAGTAGAAGGGGAAAAGATGAATCCCAAAAATGAAACTTTCTGCACACCGAAGAGACACTTTGATCCCTTCACAAACAAAGAGTTAGCACGCAGGACCTGAAAAACCATTCTGACCTGCTTCACATGAGACTCCCAATCATCTGAGAAGATCAAAATGTCATCCAAGTAAACAATCAGGAATTTATCCAGGTACTCATGGAAGATGTCATGCATAAAGGATTGAAACACTGATGGAGCATTGGCAAGTCCGAACGGCATCACTAGATACTCAAAATGACCCTCGGGCGTATTAAATGCAGTTTTCCATTCATCTCCTTGCCTGATTCTCACCAGATTATACGCACCACGAAGATCTATCTTAGTGAACCAACTAGCCCCCTTAATCCGAGCAAACAAGTCAGATAACAATGGCAAGGGATAGTGAAATTTAACAGTGATCTTATTAAGAAGGCGGTAATCAATACACGGTCTCAGCGAACCATCCTTCTTAGCTACAAAGAAGAACCCTGCTCCCAGTGGTGATGACGATGGGCGAATATGTCCCTTCTCTAGGGATTCCTTCACATAACTGCGCATAGCGGCGTGTTCGGGCACGGATAAATTAAATAATCGACCTTTAGGGAATTTACTACCAGGAATCAAATTGATAGCACAATCACAATCCCTATGCGGAGGTAGGGCATCGGACTTGGGCTCTTCAAATACATCCTGATAATCAGACAAGAACTCTGGGACCTCAGAAGGGGTGGATGACGAAATCGACAAAAATGGAACATCACCATGTACCCCCTGACAACCCCAGCTGGATACCGACATGGAATTCCAATCCAATACTGGATTATGGGTTTGTAGCCATGGCAACCCCAACACGACCACATCATGCAGATTATGCAACACCAGAAAGCGAATAACTTCCTGATGTGCAGGAGCCATGCACATGGTCAGCTGGGCCCAGTACTGAGGTTTATTCTTGGCCAAAGGTGTAGCATCAATTCCTCTCAATGGAATAGGACACCGCAAAGGCTCCAAGAAAAACCCACAACGTTTAGCATAATCCAAATCCATCAGATTTAGGGCAGCGCCTGAATCCACAAACGCCATGACAGAAAACGACGACAAAGAGCATATCAAGGTAATGGACAGAAGGAATTTGGACTGTACAGTACCAATGACGGCAGACCTAGCGGACCGCTTAGTGCGCTTAGGACAATCAGAAATAGCATGAGTGGAATCACCACAGTAGAAACATAGCCCATTCAGACGTCTGTATTCCTGCCGTTCCACTCTGGTCATAGTCCTATCGCACTGCATAGGCTCAGGTTTAACCTCAGGCAATACCGCCAAATGGTGCACAGATTTACGCTCGCGCAAGCGTCTACCGATCTGAATGGCTAAAGACAAAGACTCATTCAAACCAGCAGGCATAGGAAATCCCACCATGACATCCTTAAGAGCCTCAGAGAGACCCTTTCTGAACAAAGCTGCCAGCGCAGATTCATTCCACTGAGTGAGTACTGACCATTTCCTAAATTTCTGACAATATACTTCTATATCATCCTGACCCTGGCACAAAGCCAGCAAATTTTTCTCAGCCTGATCCACTGAATTAGGCTCATCGTACAGTAATCCGAGTGCCAGGAAAAACGCATCGACACTACTCAATGCAGGGTCTCCTGGCGCAAGAGAAAATGCCCAGTCTTGAGGGTCGCCGCGCAAAAAAGAAATAATAATCAAAACCTGTTGAATAGGATTACCAGAAGAATGAGGTTTCAAGGCCAGAAATAGCTTACAATTATTTTTGAAACTTGGAAACTTAGTTCTATCTCCAAAAAACAAATCAGGAATAGGAATTCTTGGTTCTAACATAGATTTCTGATCAATAGTATCTTGAATCTTTTGTACATTTATAACGAGATTATCCATTGAAGAGCACAGACCCTGAAAATCCATGTCCACACCTGTGTCCAGAAACACCCAAATGTCTAGGGGAAAAAAAAAAAAAAAAAAAAAGTGAACACAGAGCAGAGAAAAAAAAAAAATGATGTCAGAACTTTTTCTTTCCCTCTATTGAGAATCATTAGTTGGCTCCTAGTACTGTTATGTCTGCTAATGAAAGGTGTAATGAAGGCAATCCAGAGACACAGTGTGCCTAGCGATCAGAGCGCACACAGTGATCTGACAAATACCCAAAAACAAAAGAACGAGCTCTGAGACGTGGAAACTCTGTAGACTGCACACCTGATCCTATCCTAAACACAACTAAAAGTGGCTGTGGATTGCGCCTAACCACTACCTATGCAACTCGGCACAGCCTAAGAAACTAGCTAGCCTGAAGATAGAAAAATAGGCCTGACTTGCCCCCAGAGAAATACCCCAAAGGAAAAGGCAGCCCCCCACATATAATGACTGTGAGTAAGATGAAAAGACAAAACGTAGGGATGAAATAGATTCAGCAAAGTGGGGCCCGATATTCTTAGACAGAGCGAGGACAGTAAAGCGAACTTTGCAGTCTACAAAAAACCCTAAAGCGAAACCCACGCAAAGGGGGCAAAAAGACCCACCGTGCCGGACTAACGGCACGGCGGTACACCCTTTGCGTCTCAGAGCTTCCAGCAAAACAAAAGACAAGCTGGACAGAAAAAAGGCAACAAAATAGCAAAAAAGCACTTAGCTATACAGAGCAGCAGGTCACAGGAACAATCAGGAGAAGCTCAGATCCAACACTGGAACATTGACTAGGAGCAAGGATAGCAGCATCAGGTGGAGTTAAGTAACGAAGCAGCTAATGAGCTCACCAGAACACCTGAGGAAGGAAGCTCAGAAGCTGCAGTACCACTTGTGACCACAGGAGTGAATTCAGCCACAGAATTCACAACACATGTCCCAATACATCCAGGAGAATTTGGCAAGAGGGTTCATTAGGAAGTCAGTGTCACCAGCAGGGGCAGGGTTCTTCTTCGTGCAGAAGAAGAACGGAGAATTACGTCCTTGCATAGATTACAGGGGTCTTAACGCCATCACCGTTAAGAATAAGTACCCGCTGCCCCTGATTTCTGAGCTTTTTGATAGGCTACGGGGAGCTAAGGTATTAACCAAACTAGATCTGCGGGGTGCCTATAACCTGATTCGCATCCGTGAGGGGGACGAATGGAAGACGGCGTTTAACACCAGAGATGGGCACTATGAGTATCTGGTGATGTCCTTCGGGCTCTGTAATGCCCCAGCCGTTTTCCAAGACTTTGTCAACGACATCTTCAGGGATATGCTTTCCACCTCGGTCGTAGTCTATCTGGATGATATTCTCATCTTTTCTCCAGATATTGACTCCCACTGGAGAGATGTTGGCAGAGTCTTCGACCTCTTACGGGCAAATTCTCTCTATGCAAAGTTGGAGAAGTGTGTGTTTGAGCAGGAGTCTTTACCTTTCCTGGGCTATATCATCTCCGCCCAGGGATTGGCTATGGATCCTGCCAAACTACAGGCTGTGATGGACTGGCAAGAACCCCATTCTCTTAAAGCGGTGCAGCGCATTATGGGGTTCATTAGCTATTATTGTCAGTTCATTCCGCACTTCTCAACTTTGGTAGCTCCCTTATTAGCCCTCACCAAGAAGGGAGCAAATCCCAAATTGTGGTCTGAAGAGGTCTCCAGGGCCTTTTCTTCTATTAAGTCTCATTTTGCTAGCGCTCCCATCCTACATCGTCCCGATGTTGATAAGCAGTTCATAATGGAGGTGGATGCCTCTTCCGTTGGTGCAGGAGCAGTCCTCTTCCAAAAGGATGCTCATGGTCGGAAGCATCCGTGCTTCTTCTTCTCCAAGACCTTCACACCTGCGGAGAGGAATTATTCCATTGGGGACAGGGAGTTGCTAGCAATGAAGCTGGCTTTCTCGGAATGGAGACATCTCTTGTAGGAGTCTCGTTTTCCCTTTCAAGTCTTCACGGACCACAAAAATTTGTTATATCTGCAAACAGCCCAGCGACTAAATTCTCGCTAGGCCAGATGGTCCTTGTTCTTTTCCCGGTTCCACTTCACCCTTCATTATCTCACTGGGGAGAAGAACATCTCTCTCGCTCTGTTGTGTCATCTGAGGAGGAGGAAGGGGAGCCTCGGCTTATTGTCCCTTCAGAGAGCCTGAGAACCGTAGCGCCGGTTTCGCTAGAGTCTGTGCCTCCGGGCAAGACTTTTGTGCCCATTAATTTGCGACCGGAGGTTCTCTCTTGGGCTCATTCGTCCAGGGTGGGTGGACACTTTGGGACAAAGAGGACATCTGAGCTGCTGGCGAGGACGTACTGGTGGCCACATATGGTCCGGGATGTCACAGGTTATATTCAGGCGTGTGTCTCCTGTGCCAAAAATGAATCTCCTCGTCAATGGCCAGCTGGGTTACTCTATCCCTTGCCGGGGGCAGACAGGCCCTGGGAGATGGTCGGGATGGACTTTGTTGTGGGTTTACCCAAGTCTCGCGGCTGTACCATCATTTGGGTCATCACCGATCATTTCTCAAAAATGGTGCATTTGATGTCGCTACCACGGTTACCTTCTGCACGGGCCTTGACAGCGTTGTTCATAAAACACATCTTCCGCCTACACGGTATGCCAGACAAAATTGTCAGTGATCGGGGTCCCCAGTTTGAGTCTCGGTTCTGGAGAGAGCTTTGTCGTCTTCTCAGCATTGAGTTAAATCTCTCTTCCGCATATCATCCAGAGACGAATGGGTTGGTAGAGAGGGCCAACCAGACCTTGGTCACATATCTGCGACATTTTGTCTCAGCCAGGCAGGATGACTGGGCATCCTTGCTATCGTGGGCAGAGTTTGCACTGAACAACGCCGTAGCCAACTCCACTGGACAAACCCCATTCCTCCTCAACTATGGTCAGCATCCGTGGGTACCTGTGCCTATGCCCGTGTCTTCCGCAGACTTCAGGGTGGCAGACTGGGCTGTGGAGGCACGGGATATTTGGGACCGCACTCAGGATGCCATTCGGGCCTCCAAGGAGAGAATGAGGTCCTCCGCCGATGCACATCGGCGGCCCGCTCCGACCTTTGCTCCTGGCGACTTGGTGTGGCTCTCTGCCCATAACATCAGGCTGCGAGTTGAGTCCACTAAGATTGCACCTCGCTACTTGAGTCCCTTCAAGGTCCTCGAACAGGTTAATCCTGTGGTCTATCGTTTGGCCCTTCCGCCACGCCTGGGTATCACCAACACCTTTTATGTGTCCCTCTTGAAACCCGTATACATGTCCCGGTTTTCCGAGTCATCTGCTGGGACATCGGGTTCGTCTATGGACGATTACGAGGTGAACGCTATTTTGGGGTGCAAGGTGGTACGTGGCAAAAAATTTTATTTGGTTGATTGGAAGGGTTATGGTCCTGAGGACAGGTCCTGGGAGCCTGCTGAGCACATTCGGGCTCCGCAGCTCATTGCCGCCTTCGAGCGTAGCGAGGCACTAGGAGGGGGGTAATGTTAGGGGTCGAGTTCCTGCCTCTGCACAGGGGAATCTCGGGCCATCTCTGCTGCGGTCTCCCATTCTTCTCCTGCCGCAGTGGAGCCTGCTCAGCGGAGACGTCGGTCCCAGCATCTTGCTCAGTCCCACTATGTACAAAGAGTTACTGCTGCTTTTCCTGCTTCTGCCATTGAAGTCAGTGCTGGGCAGCGGCAAGAAGACGCTTCTGGGACTAAGTCCTGCTTTTCTCGTTCTGAGCATGCCCTGAGTAAGATCTCTCAGTGGAGATCGAGGGTCGCATGGTCAGATACTGCAGCTAAGTCCATTGGTCCTTTCAGGAAGGTCCTGTAGGTGCTAGGACTAAGTCCTGTTTTGCACACACTGAGCATGCCCAGGGCAAGATCTCTCTGTGGAGATTTAGGGTCACATCCTCAGGTATGGCAGTCTCTCATTGGTCCTTCTAGGAAGGTCTTTTACTTGCTGCAGCTATATAAGGCTCGCATGGCCGCACGGCCATGCGCTAGTATCAATTCGTATATGTGCTTTGCGCCAGTGTGATTATGCATGAGTGTGTTCAGGGACCAGGCTGAAATAAGCCCCTAGAATACCGGCTTCTCAGGTGAGGAGATTGCATGTTGCATAACCACTGACTGCTATCAGCTTGGCAGTAAGCTTGTGCTCCTGCGAGGCTAACAGGGCGCAGTGCTTCCCTTTCACGGCTACTCTGTGGAGTAACAGAGCTAGTCTATACCGCCAAACAGTGCCGCCATTCGCTAGCAGCAGGTTCCTCCTGCACGGTGGACCCCGGGCTGCGAACGCACCATTTATAATAAACATCTCTATTTACTCGGTGCGTTCCGCTAGCCCTAACTCCATGTCACAGCAATGTTTCGACCATAAAGGTCTTTTTCAAGCATAGCACACAGTGTGAAGGACCAGTTTTAAATAGCGTGAATGCCACGCAGTGCACCAATCGCTATCAAGCCACCTCCCACTAAAAACATATCACATGTTAAAATACAATAACTAGCATCAGACACACATATAATAAAAATCCACAACCGCAGATATAATCACCATATACATAGTGCAACAAATATACATACATTTGATGTTTCAGAATATGTTTATAATCCCTTTAACCAATCGACACAATGCATCAGCCGTTTCCATAGAAATAGTCGCCCAATCCAAGGGGATTCATGTAAATTTATTCATGGTAGGTTAAACCAATAGATCTCATATCATTACATCGCCAAAATATAACCAATGCCTATTGTTAACAGTCAAGTTTCCGCCGCTGCACAGGGGGAATCTCAAACCTTGTCTGCTGCGGTCTCCCATTCTGCATTGGCCGCAGTGGAGCCTGCTCAGCGGAGACGTCGGTCCCAGCGTCTCATTGAATCTGATACTGTACAAAGGGTTACTGCTGCCTCTCCTGGCTCTGCTATTGTACCCTGCACTGGTCTGCGGCAAGCAGGCTTTTCTGGGATTAAGTCCTGCTTTGCACACACTGAGCATGCCCAGGGTAAGATCTCTCAGTGGAAGTCTAGGGTCACATGTTCAGGTACTGCAGCAACTTCCATTGGTCCTCCAGGAAGGTCCTGTACCTGATCAAGTTCTATGGCAGCCTTCCATTGGTCCTTCTGGGAAGGTCCTGAAGTTGCTGCAGCTATAAAAGGTTCTCATGACCGCATGGCCATACGCTAGTATCAAATATGTACGAGCTCAGCGCCAGTGTGGTAGTGTGTGTGGTCAGGGACCCAGCTGAAATAAGCCCCTAGAATGCTGGCACCTCCGGCGAGGAGTTTTTGTGTGTATGCAGTCAGGGACCCGGCTGAAATAAGCCCCTATAATGCTGGCACCTCCGGCGAGTAGTTTCTTATGAGTGGATTCAGGGCTGGCGTATAGCCATTAGAATTCTGGCTCCACCGGAGAGGAGCAGCGTGTTTGGTTTGGACTGTATGACCACTGTCAGCTCCACTCAGTAGCTGTGTCCCCTGTGAGCTAAACAGGGCACAGCGTTCTCTTTACTATGGGCTCTGTAAAGTAACAGAGTTCGTTTGTACTAATTTACTTCACCGCCTTACTTAGCAGCAGGTTCTTTCCTGCACGGTGGATCCCGCGTTGCAAACGCACTTATCTCACCTGGATTTTTATTATATGTGTGTCTGATGCTAGGTATTGTATTTTAACATGTGATATGTTTTTAGTGGGAGGTGGCTTGATAGCGATTGGTGCACTGCGTGGCATTCACGCTATTTAAAACTGGTCCTTCACACTGTGTGCTATGCTTGAAAAAGACCTTTATGGTCGAAACATTGCTGTGACATGGCAGAATAAAATGTGTTCTTGAATTACCACACCTGGATGGAGCGCTGTCCTTCACTATTTCTGATCACTTGGAGTATCCAGTAAGGTTCCCTGGATTTGGAACGGGCGCCCCAATAAGGGAGTGCTGTCAGTCGTTTGCTTTTCTCTTGGACCACTACAGCTTCAAACGTGACACTACCATAATTTTATAGACAGTCATCGTTGCTATCTCATACATAAATTTGACTTGCAACTATTTAGCATATGATGGTTGTCGCTCCATAGAATACATAACACATGGATATTAATCCTTTTCTGACATGCTGTATTTATTGAAATGTATACATGATTAATTACCACTTCATTCGCTGTTTAAATTCCCCCCTTTACTTCAGCTTTTAATTGTATTTTTTTAAATATATTTAATAAAGATTAATTTTTATTGAATTCATTTGGATAGTTTTATGTTGTTGGTGTTTTTGTTTTTAGCATATGATTAGTCAAAGTCAAGAGTTTAAAACATTGTTACCCCTTTGCTCGTCAGTAGGGTTGAGCGACCTTGACCTTTTTAGAGTCGAGTCGTGTTTCGCGAAATCCGACTATCTTAGAAGTCGAGTCGAGTGGAATCGGCCGATTATGGCGAAAAGTCGGGTATCGCCCGAAACACGAAACCCAATGCAAGTCAATGGGGGAGCATAGTCGGCAGTGAGTGGAGGCCAGGAAAACACCTACACTGTCCATTTTAATGGCAAAAACATCCATTCTTGTTACAGAAGCTTGTCAATCGTAATTTACCTTATAATAATTGGAAGGCATTTGAAATTGGGGGTCATTTGGCTAAAGTTGTGGGGGGTAGGGCTGGTTCAAGTAATTAGTGGGCCCAGTAAATCTGGACCACGTCACGGCAGTGGAGCAGGGAGAGGTAAGTATTTCAACTTTGCAAGTGCTGTGATCCTGAGCAAGCAGGGGGGGCCCACTCGTTGGCATTGGCACTGGCACAGGGCCCCTCAAAGTACAGCGGTGTGTTTGCACGGCGGGGGCGCCTCCCACCGGCAGCAACACTTTTGCGTACTATGAGAGGCCCTGTGCCAGTGACGTCGCCAACTAGTATTCCTCCCCCCACCTGATGAAGGAACCTGCACTTTCATCTGCACCTTCCTCTTTGTCCCCGTGTAAGGTGGTATGGTATGCGGGAAGAGGAACCTGACTTTCAGCAGGGTCACAATCTTGCTGTGTAGCGTGCACGGGGAATGTTGCGTTATGGGTCAATGTACCAGCAGACTCATCTATCACTGGCTGGGCAATGGGCAGGATGAGGAGGAAACACAGATATAGGCCCAAAGAATAAAGTTGGCTAAATGCAGTTCAAAAATGGTAACACAGGACTAACCAGGGGGCATTGCAGTGGAGGACAACTGGAATGAGAGGCTGACACAGAGAGTAGGCCCAAATCAGTAAGTAGTCGAAATGCAGTTCAAAATTGGCAACCGTAGTAAACAGGCGGCACAGCTTTGTTCACTGTAGGAGAACAGCAAGGAGTGGCAGACACCGATAGTAGGCCCCAACCCAACTAGTAGGCCAAATGCAGTCTAACATTAACAACTACTTAACGAGAGCCTGAAAATGGAATTTCAGGACAGGAAACCAGGAGAACAGTAAGGAGCGGCAGACACCGATAGTAGGCCCCAAACCAACTAGTACGCCAAATGCAGTTGTTCCATTTAACCACAATTTAATGAGAGCCTGAAGATAGAAGTTCAGGAAAGGCAACCTGGAGAACACCTTGGAGTGTAACACACCATCTCTCTACACCCCATACCCAATTTGTAGGCCTAATGCAGTGTAGTTTTCAACAACTACTAAACGAGAGTTGGAAGATCGAAGCAATGTGGACGAAACCTGGGGAACACCTTGGAGTGTAACACACCGTCTCTCTACACCCCATACCCAATTTGTAGGCCTAATGCAGTGTAGTTTTCTACAACTACTAAACGAGAGTCGGAAGACCGAAGCAATGTGGACGAAACCTGGGGAACACCTTGGAGTGGAACACACCATCTCTCTACACCCCATACCCAATTTGTAGGCCTAATGCAGTGTAGTTTCCAACAACTACTAAACGAGAGCATGAAGATCGAAGCAATGGACAGGAAACCTGGGGAACACCTTGGAGTGGAACACACCATCTCTCTACACCCCATACCCAATTTGTAGGCCTAATGCAGTGTAGTTTCCAACAACTACTAAACGAGAGCCAGAAGATCGAAGCTCAGGAAAGGCAACCTGGAGAACACCTTGGAGTGGAACACACCATCTCTCTACACCCCATACCCAATTTGTAGGCCTAATGCAGCATAGTTTCCAACAACTACTAAACGAGAGCCAGAAGATCGAAGCAATGGAGAGGAAACCTGGGGAACACCTTGGAGTGTAACACACCATCTCTCTACACCCCATACCCAATTTGTAGGCCTAATGCAGTGTAGTTTCCAACAACTACTAAACGAGAGTCGGAAGATCGAAGCAATGTGGACGAAACCTGGGGAACACCTTGGAGTGTAACACACCGTCTCTCTACACCCCATACCCAATTTGTAGGCCTAATGCAGTGTAGTTTTCTACAACTACTAAACGAGAGTCGGAAGACCGAAGCAATGTGGACGAAACCTGGGGAACACCTTGGAGTGGAACACACCATCTCTCTACACCCCATACCCAATTTGTAGGCCTAATGCAGTGTAGTTTCCAACAACTACTAAACGAGAGCATGAAGATCGAAGCAATGGACAGGAAACCTGGGGAACACCTTGGAGTGGAACACACCATCTCTCTACACCCCATACCCAATTTGTAGGCCTAATGCAGCATAGTTTCCAACAACTACTAAACGAGAGCCAGAAGATCGAAGCTCAGGAAAGGCAACCTGGAGAACACCTTGGAGTGGAACACACCATCTCTCTACACCCCATACCCAATTTGTAGGCCTAATGCAGCGTAGTTTCCAACAACTACTAAACGAGAGCCGGAAGATCGAAGCTCAGGAAAGGCAACCTGGAGAACACCTTGGAGTGGAACACACCATCTCTCTACACCCCATACCCAATTTGTAGGCCTAATGCAGTGTAGTTTCCAACAACTACTAAACGAGAGCATGAAGATCGAAGCATTGGCGAGGAAACCTGGGGAACACCTTGGAGTGGAACACACCATCTCTCTACACCCCATACCCAATTTGTAGGCCTAATGCAGCGTAGTTTCCAACAACTACTAAACGAGAGCCGGAAGATCGAAGCTCAGGAAAGGCAACCTGGAGAACACCTTGGAGTGGAACACACCATCTCTCTACACCCCATACCCAATTTGTAGGCCTAATGCAGTGTAGTTTCCAACAACTACTAAACGAGAGCATGAAGATCGAAGCAATGGAGAGGAAACCTGGGGAACACCTTGGAGTGGAACACACCATCTCTCTACACCCCATACCCAATTTGTAGGCCTAATGCAGTGTAGTTTCCAACAACTACTAAACGAGAGCATTAAGATCGAAGCAATGGCGAGGAAACCTGGGGCACACCTTGGGGAGGCAGACACCGTTAGTAGGCCCTACCAAAGTTGTACCCCCAATGCAGTTTTAAAATTCCTAGAGGCTGAAAACAAGACTATTAACGCTCAGCTTTTTTCAAAGGAACACAGCTGAATTGAGTGGCGCAGACAGACACAGGTAGCAGGACTTAAACCAAAAATGTGGCTCACTGCAGCTTAAAAAAGTTACAGGGGTACACAAGCAGCAGTGCTCTGGGCAGAGGAGGACAATTTCAATAGTGGACCGCAGACAGACTTTGTACGCCTACTATTAAAAAAAGGATGCTCTATGCAATTAAAAATAGGTTCCAGGGGTCCACGGGCAGCAGTGGTGTGGTCAGTGGACGAGTATTGGAAGGAGGGACCGCAGACAGGCGTAGTAGGCCTAACATAACAAAATTAGGCTGTAGACACTGTAAAATTGGTTCCAGGGGTACACGGGCAGCAGTGGTGTGGTCAGCGGAGGAAAATTGGAATTAGGGACTGCAGACAGACTTTGTATGCTGTCCCCTGTGGACCATGCATCCAACACATTAACCCAGTGCGCCGTAATGGACACGTAACTTTTTGTGGACATGCCTACTGGTCCATGCGTCTCTTGTCAGGTGCACCTTTCTACTGTTTGATTGCCTGAGTGCTATGACAATGCAGACTTTTTCATGCCGTTGGAGGGCTGGGATGGCTTTTCTCGCAAAAGAAATGTCGACTGGGTAGCTTGAACCGTTGCACAGCGTAGTTCATCTGGGCTTTCTAAATATAAAACAAAGAAAAAAAGGAGGCTACATGCACTTTCAGCTGGGTTCCAGGGGTACACGGCCAGCATTGGTCTGGTCAGTGGAGAACTATTGGAAGGAAGGACCGCAGACACGCTTCGAAGGCATAACATAATAACAGATGGCTGTAGGCAATTTTAAATTGGTTCCAGGGGTACACGGGCAGCAGTGGTGTGGTCAGTGGAGGCCTAGTGGAAGGAGTGACCGCAGACAGGCATCGAAGGCCTAACATAATAACACATGGCTGTTGGCAATTTTAAATTGGTTCCAGGGGAACACGGGCAGCAGTGGCCTGGTCAGTGTAGTAGTAGTAGAAAGAACGGACCGCAGACAGGCATCGAAGGCCTAAAATAAAAAAATTGGGCTGGCTGTAGGCAATTTTAAATTGGTTCCAGGGGTACACGGGCAGCAGTGGTGTGGTCAGTGGAGGCCTAGTGGAAGGAGTGACCGCAGACAGGCATCGAAGGCCTAACATAATAACACATGGCTGTAGGCAATTTTAAATTGGTTCCGTGGGTACACGGGCAGCAGTGGTGTGGTCAGTGGAGGCCTAGTGGAAGGAGTGACCGCAAACAGGCATCGAAGGCCTAAAATACAAAAATTGGGCTGGCTGTAGGCAATTTTAAATTGGTTGCAGGGGTACACGGGCAGCAGTGGTGTGGTCAGTGGAGGCCTAGTGGAAGGAGTGACCGCAGACAGGCATCGAAGGCCTAACATAATAACACATGGCTGTAGGCAATTTTAAATTGGTTCAGTGGGTACACGGGCAGCAGTGGTGTGGTCAGTGGAGGCCTAGTGGAAGGAGTGACCGCAAACAGGCATCGAAGGCCTAACATAATAACACATGGCTGTAGGCAATTTTAAATTGGTTCCAGGGGTACACGGGCAGCAGTGCTGTGGTCAGTGGAGGCCTAGTGGAAGGAGGGACCGCAGACAGGCTTCGAAGGCCTAACATAAAAAAATAGGGCTGTTGGCAATATAAAATTGGTTCCAGGGGTACACGGGCAGCAGTACAATGGTCAGTGGAGGCCTAGTGGAAGGAGGGACCGCAGACAGGCTTCGAAGGCCTAACATAACAAAAATGTCAATACAATGGTATTGTCAGTGCCAGGCATTGAAGGATGTCAGCGCATAGACTAAACATTGGTGGAAGTGTGAGAGATAATTTTGCAAGTGGTAGAGCACTGTTTGACCTGGGGGGGGAACTGTCTTGTGGCCGGCGGTACAGGCCCAGGGCCCCTCATATTACAACGGTGTGTCTGACGTTGGGTGCGCACCACCACCGCCAGAGACACTTTATTGTACTATGAGGGACCCAGTGGCAGTGCCAACGACCAAAAGCGGGCACACCCACCTCTTCAGACAAACAGCACTCTCACGGGTGCTGGCGCCAAGTGGCGATACCACGGCCCCGTGTGGGGAGTTTGGCCATTTAGTGAGGTGTAAACATGTCGTATGCTGGACAATCAGGTGCAGAAAATTACGAGATTGGAAAAGTCATTCAGAATAGTCCACAGGCAAGACCTTTTCATAGGAAAGCTAGGTGTCAGCCGGGCAAGGTGGGCCAAAAGATTTCGAAATCCAGTTGTGGTTCATTTTAATGAAGGTTAGATCATCTACATTTTGGGTAGCCAGACGAGTCCTTTTTTCTGTTAGTATTGAACCTGCAGCACTGAATACTCTTTCTGATAGGACACTAGCTGCCGGGCAAGCAAGCTCCTGCAATGCATATTCTGCCAATTCTGGCCAGGTGTCTAATTTGGATGCCCAGTAATCAAATGGGAATGACGGTTGAGGGAGAACGTCGATAAGGGATGAAAAATAGTTTGTAACCATACTGGACAAATGTTGTCTCCTGTCACTTTGAATTGACGCTGCAGTACCTGTCCTGTCTGCGGTCATAGCAAAATCACTCCACAACCTGGTCAGAAAACCCCTCTGGCCAACACCACTTCTGATTTCTGCCCCTCTAACACCTCTGGTCTGCTGGCCCCTGCAGCTCGTGTGAGAACGATCACGGGCGCTGTGTGCAGGGAATGCCAGAAGCAAACGGTCAACAAGAGTTGATTGGTTGCTAATATTAGTTCCAAGTTCTCATGTGGCATTATATTTTGCAATTTGCCTTTATAGCGAGGATCAAGGAGGCAGGCCAACCAGTAATCGTCATCGTTCATCATTTTAGTTATGCGTGTGTCCCTTTTGAGGATACGTAAGGCATAATCCGCCATGTGGGCCAAAGTTCCAGTTCTCAAATCTGCGGTTGTGCTTGGTTGAGGGGCAGTTTCAGGCAAATCCACGTCACTTGTGTCCCTCAAAAAACCAGAACCCGGCCTTGCCGCGCCAACAATTTCCAGTGGCCCCGGAAAAGCTTCCTCATTAAAAATATAATCATCCCCATCATCCTCCTCGTCCTCCTCCTCCTCTTCGCCCGCTACCTCGTCCTGTACACTGCCCTGGCCAGACAATGGCTGAATGTCATCAAGGCTTTCCTCTTCCTCAGCTGCAGACGCCTGATCCTTTATGTGCGTCAAACTTTGCATCAGCAGACGCATTAGGGGGATGCTCATGCTTATTATGGCATTGTCTGCACTAACCAGCCGTGTGCATTCCTCAAAACACTGAAGGACTTGACACATGTCTTGAATCTTCGACCACTGCACACCTGACAACTCCATGTCTGCCATCCTACTGCCTGCCCGTGTATGTGTATCCTCCCACAAAAACATAACAGCCCGCCTCTGTTCGCACAGTCTCTGAAGCATGTGCAGTGCTGAGTGCCACCTTGTTGCAACGTCTATGATTAGGCGATGCTGGGGAAGGTTCAAAGAACGCTGATAGGTCTGCATACGGCTGGAGTGTACGGGCGAACGGCGGATATGTGAGCAAAGTCCACGCACTTTGAGGAGCAGGTCGGATAACCCCGGATAACTTTTCAGGAAGCACTGCACCACCAGGTTTAAAGTGTGAGCCAGGCAAGGAATGTGTTTCAGTTGGGAAAGGGAGATGGCAGCCATGAAATTCCTTCCGTTATCACTCACTACCTTGCCTGCCTCAAGATCTACAGTGCCCAGCCACGACTGCGTTTCTTTCTGCAAGAACTCGGACAGAACTTCCGCGGTGTGTCTGTTGTCGCCCAAACACTTCATAGCCAATACAGCCTGCTGACGTTTGCCAGTAGCTGCCCCATAATGGGAGACCTGGTGTGCAACAGTGGCAGCTGCGGATGGAGTAGTTGTGCGACTGCGGTCTGTGGAAGAGCTCTCGCTTCTGCAGGAGGACGAGGAGGAGGAGGAGGGGGTGCGATCGGCTACAGCCAACTGTTTCCTAGACCGTGGGCTAGGTAGAACTGTCCCAAACTTGCTGTCCCCTGTGGACCCTGCATCCACAACATTCACCCAGTGTGCCGTGATGGACACGTAACGTCCCTGGCCGTGCCTACTGGTCCATGCATCTGTTGTCAGGTGCACCTTTGTGCTCACAGATTGCCTGAGTGCATGGACGATGCGCTCTTTAACATGCTGGTGGAGGGCTGGGATGGCTTTTCTGGAAAAAAAGTGTTGACTGGGTAGCTCGTAGCGTGGTACAGCGTAGTCCATCAGGGCTTTGAAAGCTTCACTTTCAACTCACCGGTAGGGCATCATCTCTAACAAGATTAGTCTAGCTATGTGGGCGTTCAAACCCTGTGTACGCGGATGCGAGGCTAAGTACTTCCTTTTTCTAACCATAGTCTCATGTAGGGTGAGCTGGACTGGAGAGCTGGAGATCGTGGAACTAGCGGGGGTGCCGGTGGACATGGCAGACTGAGAGACGGTGGGAGATGGTATTGTTGCCGCCGGTGCCCTAGATGCAGTGTTTCCTACTACGAAACTGGTGATTCCCTGACCCTGACTGCTTTGGCCTGGCAAAGAAACCTGCACAGATACTGCAGGTGGTGCGGAAAATGGTGGCCCTACACTGCCGGAAGGGATGTTGCGTTGATGACTAGCTTCATTGGCCGAGGGTGCTACAACCTTAAGGGACGTTTGGTAGTTAGTCCAAGCTTGCAAATGCATGGTGGTTAAATGTCTATGCATGCAACTTGTATTGAGACTTTTCAGATTCTGCCCTCTGCTTAAGGTAGTTGAACATTTTTGACAGATGACTTTGCGCTGATCAATTGGATGTTGTTTAAAAAAATGCCAGACTGCACTCTTTCTAGCATCGGATACCTTTTCAGGCATTGCAGACTGAGCTTTAACCGGATGGCCACGCTGTCCTCCAACAGGTTTTGACTTTGCCACGCGTTTTGGGCAAGATACGGGCCCGGCAGATGGAACCTGTTGCGATGTTGATGCCTGCTGCGGCCCCTCCTCCTCCGCTTCAGAACTGCTGCCGCCTGCACCCTGTTCCCCCAATGGCTGCCAATCGGGGTCAAGAACTGGGTCATCTATTACCTCTTCTTGTAGCTCGTGTGCAACTTCGTCTGTGTCACCGTGTCGGTCGGTGGTATAGCGTTCGTGATGGGGCAACATAGTCTCATCAGGGTCTGATTCTTGATCATTACCCTGCGAGGGCAATGTTGTGGTCTGAGTCAAAGGACCAGCATAGTAGTCTGGCTGTGGCTGTGCATCAGTGCACTCCATGTCAGATTCAACTTGTAATGGGCATGGACTGTTAACTGCTTCACTTTCTAAGCCAGGGACGGTATGTGTAAAGAGCTCCATGGAGTAACCCGTTGTGTCGCCTGCTGCATTCTTCTCTGTTGTTGTTTTTGCTGAAGAGGACAAGGAAGCGACTTGTCCCTGACCGTGAACATCCACTAACGACGCGCTGCTTTTACATTTACCAGTTTCATGAGAGGAGGCAAAAGAGCTAGAGGCTGAGTCAGCAAGATAAGCCAAAACTTGCTCTTGCTGCTCCGGCTTTAAAAGCGGTTTTCCTACTCCCAGAAAAGGGAGCGTTCGAGGCCTTGTGTAGCCAGACGACGAACCTGGCTCCACAGCTCCAGACTTAGGTGCAATATTTTTTTTCCCACGACCACCTGATGCTCCACCACCACTACCCTCATTACCAGCTGACAATGAACGCCCCCGGCCACGACCTCTTCCACCAGACTTCCTCATTGTTTTAAAAACGTAACCAAACTAACGGTATTTGTTGCTGTCACACAACTTACACGGTGAGCTATAACTTCAGTATGATTTAGCTACCCCTTTACAGGTGGGTGAGACCGCAAGGAAAATCAGGCACAATGTTACACACTCTGTTTTTGGTGGCAACAAATGAGAGAGATGCCACACACGCAGGACTGTCACTGAAGCACAAATGTAAATATTAATCTCCCACTGATTTGATTTTTTTTTTTTTTTTCAGGGAGACTTTAGAAAAAAAAAAAAATAATAGAATAAAATGATTTTTTCAGGAAGAATTTAGAAACCAAATAAAATAAAATGATTTCTTCAGGGAGAATATAGAAAACAAATAAAACAAAAAATAGGCTTTCTATGGCCCACTGAGTGAGAGATGACGCACACAGGAGTCAGGAGTGGCACACAAGCCCAGAGGCCAATATTGTTCTCCCAATGATTGATGTAGTGATTTTTTCAGGTAGATTTTGGAACCCAAATCAAGCTAAAAAAATAATAGGCTTTCTATGGCCCACAATTGGAGAGAGAGAGAGAGATGGCACACCCAGGAGTCATGACTGGCACACAAGCAGAAAGGGCAATATTAATCTCCCACTGATTTGATTTTTTTTTTTTTTCAGGGAGACTTTAGAAAAAAAAAATAATACAAAAAATGATTTTTTCAGGAAGAATTTAGAAACCAAATAAAATAAAATGATTTTTTTCAGGGAGAATTTAGAAAACAAATAAAACAAAAAATAGGCTTTCTATGGCCCACTGAGTGAGAGATGACGCACACATGAGTCAGGAGTGGCACACAAGCCCAGAGGCCAATATTTATCTCCCACTGATTGATTTAGTGATTTTTTCAGGTAGATTTTGGAACCCAAATCAAGCAAAAAAAATAATAGGCTTTCTATGGCCCACAATTGGAGAGAGAGAGAGATGGCACACCCAGGAGTCAAGACTGGCACACAAGCAGAAAGGGCAATATTAATCTCCCACTGATTTGATTTTTTTTTTTTTTTCAGGGAGACTTTAGAAAAAAAAATAATAAAAAAAAAATGATTTTTTTCAGGAAGAATTTAGAAACCAAATAAAATAAAATGATTTTTTCAGGGAGAATTTAGAAAACAAATAAAACAAAAAATAGGCTTTCTATGGCCCACTGAGTGAGAGATGACGCACACAGGAGTCAGGAGTGGCACACAAGCCCAGAGGCCAATATTGTTCTCCCAATGATTGATGTAGTGATTTTTTCAGGTAGATTTTGGAACCCAAATCAAGCAAAAAAAATAATAGGCTTTCTATGGCCCACAATTGGAGAGAGAGAGAGATGGCACACCCAGGAGTCAAGACTGGCACACAAGCAGAAAAGGCAATATTAATCTCCCACTGATTAGATTTTTTTTTTTTTTTCAGGGAGACTTTAGAAAAAAAAAATAATAAAAAAAAATGATTTTTTTCAGGAAGAATTTAGAAACCAAATAAAATAAAAGGATTTTTTCAGGGAGAATTTAGAAAACAAATAAAACAAAAAATAGGCTTTCTATGGCCCACTGAGTGAGAGATGACGCACACAGGAGTCAGGAGTGGCACACAAGCCCAGAGGCCAATATTTATCTCCCACTGATTGATTTATTGATTTTTTCAGGTAGAATTTAGAACCCAAATCAACCAAAAAAATAAATAGGCTTTCTATGGCCCACTATTTGTGAGAGAGATGGCACACACAGGACTGGCACACAAGCCCAGAGGCCAATATTAATCTCCCACTTTTTTTTTTTTTTTTCAGGGAAAATTTATAAACCCAATAAAAAAAATAATAAATAGGCTTTCTATGGCCCACTATCAGAGAGAGAGATTGGACGCTTAGGACTGGCACACAAGCCCAAAGGCCAATATTAATCTCCCACTGATTGATTTATTGATTTTTTCAGGTAGAATTTAGAACCCAAATAAAGCAAAAAAAAAAAAATAGGCTTTCTATGGCCCACTGAGTGAGTGATGATGCACACAGGAGTCAGGAGTGGCACACAAGCCCTGAGGCCAATATTTTTCTCCCACTGATTGATGTAGTGATTTTTTCAGGTAGATTTTGGAACCCAAATCAAGCAAAAAAATAAATAGGCTTTCTATGGCCCACTGACTCAGAGATGGCACAGACAGGGATGGCACTCTAGCAGAAATGCCAATCTTAATCTCCCACAAAAAAAACAAAAAACAAACAGGGACTGTCCTTCAATTACTATCTCCCTGCAGTAATCTCAGCCAGGTATGGCAGGCAGCAATAAGGAGTGGACTGATGCACAAATGAAATAAAAAGTGTGTACAAACCAAAAAGATAGCTGTGCAGAAAGGAAGGAACAAGAGGATTTGTGCTTTGAAAAAAGCAGTTGGTTTGCACAGCGGCGTACACACAGCAATGCAGCTATCAGGGAGCCTTCTAGGGCAGCCCAATGAGCTACAGCGCTGAGGAAAAAAAAAAAAAAATGTAGCTTCCACTGTCCCTGCACACCGAAGGTGGTGTTGGACAGTGCAAATCGCTACAGCACAAGCGGTTTGGGGGTTAATGGACCCTGCCTAACGCTATCCCTGCTTCTGACGAAGCGGCAGCAACCTCTCCCTAAGCTCAGATCAGCAGCAGTAACATGGCGGTCGGCGGGAACGCCCCTTTATAGCCCCTGTGACGCCGCAGACAGCAAGCCAATCACTGCAATGCCCTTCTCTAAGATGGTGGGGACCAGGACCTATGTCATCATGCTGCCCACACTCTGCGTTTACCTTCATTGGCTGAGAAATGGCGCTTTTCGCGTCATTGAAACGCGACTTTGACGCGAAAGTCGCGTACCGCATGGCCAACCCCGCACAGGGGTCGGATCGGGTTTCATGAAACCCAACTTTGCCAAAAGTCAGCGACTTTTGAAAATGAACGACCCGTTTCGCTCAACCCTACTCGTCAGTGTATGTACCATCTAAACCAGTATATTTTCCCACAATGTCTGAATGCTGATGATTTTGCTGAAAGATGAAAATTTCAAGTATTTTAATTTGTAACTGAGGTGGTAAAATGAAGATGTACATATCTGTTTGCCTGTTTTAGCTTTGGTCGCCTACACTCCCTGACAGAAGTTATGTCACTTATCCATGGTATGTAAATAAAAGCTTATAATCTAACGTTAAATTCATCCATTGGTTGAATAAATTATTATTTTGAAAGATGAAACCCTCCGAAATGTGGTTTAGGTTAAGAAAATATATTGGCATCAATGCAGAAATATTGATCAGTTAATGGACACAGAATGGTCAGATTTTTGTCGCCTGGTCATATAATGCACCCAATCCTAGTTTACATCCTCACCTGTGCTCAGTAAATGATCGGTTAATTAGTGTGTGTGTATAAAAAGAAACCCAGCACCCAAGACCTTCACTTGAACTGCAACTTGAGCTCTGACAACATGCCAAAAATCCACCCTGCGACCAATGCCTGGATTATCAAGAGGCTGAAGACCAGATCCTCTGCAGAGGTGGCTGGCACCTTTAATGTGTCTCAGCATCAAGTACAAAGAATTAAAAAAAGATTTGAAGAGACTGGAGATGTGTGTGACAAGCCCAGGTCCAGCAGACCCCACAAGACAACTGCTCAGGAGGAACGTTTGTTGGTTAGAAAATCCAAAGCCAGCCCCTCTTCCACTGCAGCAGAGCTTCAACAGGACTGGTCACCTCACGTTCCTGTGTCAACTAGAACAGTTTGTAGGATTCTGCCTCGAAATGGCCTCCATGATCTAATCAGTGCCCAGAAGCCAGCACTAACAAAAGGCAAATAAAAAACGTGCGGCATTTGCAAAGTCCCACAGCCTGCTAAACAGATGGACACTGGAAAAGTGGCAGAAGGTGGATTTCTCTCATGAATCTTCAGTAGAATTACACCACAGCTGCCACAAATACTGCAGGAGACCTACTGGAGCCCGTATGGATCCAAAATACACACAGAAAACAGTTAAATGTGGTGGTGGAAAGATCATGGTCTGGGGTTACATTCAGTATGGGGGTGTGCAAAACATTTGCAAGGTGGAAGGCAATATCAATAGCCTAAAATATCAAGCGGTATTAGCTACCTCTTATACTCCAAATCATAAAAGGGGTCAAATTCTGCAGCAGGATGGTGCTCCATCTCATACATCCATCTCTACAACAAAGTTCCTCCAGACAAAAAAGATCAAGATGCTCAAGGACTGGCCAGCCCGGCCACCAGACATGAACATCATTGAGCATGTTTGGGGTAGGATGAAAGAGGAAGCTTGGAAGACAAAACCAAAGAATCTAGATGAACTCTGGGAGGCAGGTAAGACTTCATTCTGTGCTATTCTTGATGACTTCATTAATAAAGTCATTGTTGAACCGCATGGATGCAGTCCTTCAAGCTCATGGAAGTCACACAAAATATTAAATATAACGCTAATAGCACCACAACTTCATTCACCAATGTTATGCAACATATATTTGTATTTTATGCTAATTATTTGTTTGAATATCACATTACTTTCTGTGGGCGACAAAACTTGTGTCTTGCCAAAATCTGACCATTCTGTGTCCATTAACTGATCAACATTTCTGCATTGATGCCAATTTATTTTATTAACCTAAACCACATTTCGGAGGGTTTCAGCTTTCAAAAGAATTTATACAACCAATGGATGAATTTAACGTCAAGTCATAAGCTTTTATTTACATAACATGGATAAGCGACATAACTTCTGTCAGGGAGTGTACATTTTCAACAGTCTTTAATCTCACTATACATCATCACATTATCTTCAGGAAAACCTGAATTCACTAGCCCAGGGGGAAAGCTTGACCTAAAGTCACCCATACACATTGATCTAAAGTTCGCCAAACCTGCCGATATCAGCAGGATTGGCCAACAAATTAGTGTGTATGGGGACCTTTGAATCTCCTCTGACAAATCCAACCTGTTGGATTATCAATGACTGATTCTTTTGTCCTTTTCGGTGATAAGCTGCTGCCAGTGAAGTTTGGAGGAAGGCACAGGCTTGTAAAGGATTGAAAAGAAGTCTGGCAGTTTCTCTCCCATAGAGGAGCCGGTATAATGGTTCCCATGGATGAGACATCAAGAGAGCTAGCTGGTGGTCAGACAGGTATCTAATTTGTATGGGTGCATTTGTTGCATGTATATGTAATAATCCCAGTGATTCTTACCATCCCACCCGAGAAATATATCATTCTATGTCCCTGTGCACCTGGTCTTTGGGTTGGCTACTGTGAACATGGTAACATGGGAAATTGTCCTTTGCTGCTGTTTAGACATGAAGCATCCTTCCATAGCTGATGTCCCAACCATACTGATAGGGTTACAAATGTCATAATACTTTGCTACTTTCCTGTGCCTGGTCCATATTTCCTGATGGTGACCATAGTCCTTGAATCTTCTATTTTCTGCTGCGTACTGGTAAAGAACCCTCAGTCCAATCCTGGAGTCTCGTGTTTGCTTAGGACTACATGAGCATATGGTGGTTCCCGCTTTGTGCATGAGGCCTAATTCCTGGAAATTAACACAGTTCAGGACATCCAGGAACCCTATATATAAAGAAAATGTGAAGATACATGATGATACAAGATGTTCTACAGAATTGTGCAGTTTGTCCACGCTAGCAAAATTGTGTTTTCTCTGGTTCACTTCATTTTTCTCCTGCCCTAAAGGCCATAGAAAACCATCTTATAGAAAACCATCTTGTTGGACCAGTCTCACAAGTAAAGTCTCTAAAACTGGAGGTGACTGGCAAGAATTGAGACTACATTGTGAATCGAAGATGCTGGTAGATGGATGAACTCTGTGATAAATACAGACAAGAGACACATTCTATGAAGCCAGGAGGTTTCTGAGTATACGATAGCTCCAGGCACCAGAGGGAGTGGAAAGGTCGCACGCATATGCCATAATAGTGTATCTTCAGCCTCAATCTATGAAGTGTAAGGTTCACTCACACGTGCTGTGGTGGTGATATAGTGACTTGACGTTCTTGCATGTGTGGCAATCATCTGTATCTGCAAACTGTATGAGGTCGAATGACAGCTTGCTAGTTCTCAGCAGCTCATTTGTCGGCTGATCAATTTTCATATAGATGATGGGCAATGACTGAATGTTCCTACGAATGCTCGTTCAGTCCATCCTCGGCCTGTGTAAAGTAGCCTTACCATGTTAGGCAATGGTGTGTATAGTCAACCAAGAAAATCTGGCCTAATGAAGGCACTTCCAATTAAACAAATCCTACAAAGACCACGGAAGTAACGCCATAGTGGAAAGGTTAAAATGTCATTTTATTACATATATGCGTACACTACAAAAATCAAACAAAAAAGAAGGGGGGGGGAAAAGCAACACAAAATAGCCGCAATACCAAAAATATGATGCACTCCAAAGTGCTAAAAGGGATGTTTAGATGATATACATCTTATGCTACTCTTACTCACTCCAGTAGTCACAGTGTAAGTTCCAAAAATGAATATAAATTGTACTAATAGATAATATATAGTTGTAATAAATATTCTATCATATATCCAAATGAAACAAAACACTAGGCTGCTACCCTATATCATGACACCACATTGTAGTACTATACATAACATCCTAATATATATAAAATTATGAGGACAAAAAAGATTCTTAGTACATAATCAACAAAGTGCAAAATGCTAAATATAGAGGAAAAGTTTCTTTCCCCAACGAAGAAGCTATACGCGAAACACGCGTCGGGTTCTGTGGGTTTTTGAGCCGCCCAAACAGGTCATGTATTACTTACATATTTAGCTTTCTTTAACTCCTGTCTGCACGGTGCACTTTTGCACCTATTACCTGGCTGCTACTACGTCTTGGCACATGGCACTTTTCTTTTTGAACTTCAGTAATATGGGTATTAATTTGAAGCCCTACCTTGGATAGCACTATCCACTTTTGCATTAACCATTTAGCTGCTATATATATATAATTTTTTGGCATATGGCACTTTCCTTTGCTACCTCAATACGAAGGGCATTCATTTGAATATCTTTACTAATGGAAACTTTTCCTCTATATTTAGCATTTTGCACTTTGTTGATTATGTACTAAGAATCTTTTTTGTCCTCATAATTTTATATATATTAGGATGTTATGTATAGTACTACAATGTGGTGTCATGATATAGGGTAGCAGCCTAGTGTTTTGTTTCATTTGGATATATGATAGAATATTTATTACAACTATATATTATCTATTAGTACAATTTATATTCATTTTTGGAACTTACACTGTGACTACTGGAGTGAGTAGAAGTAGCATAAGATGTATATCATCTAAACATCCCTTTTAGCACTTTGGAGTGCATCATATTTTTGGTATTGCGGCTATTTTGTGTTGCTTCCCCCCCCCCCCCCCCCCCTTCTTTTTTGTTTGATTTTTGTAGTGTACGCATATATGTAATAAAATGACATTTTAACCTTCTACTATGGCGTTACTTCCGTGGTCTTTGTAGGATTTGTTTAATGGTGTGTATAGGTATGAAAGGATGCACAGCAAGGAGAGATCATAGAGAAGGACATTGACAACAGACTGAGATTAGTGGGAGAAGAAGGGATTAAGAGCTCACAGCAGATTAACTGAACCATACAGATTAATGCCTCCAGTTATCTTACAACATGGCTAAAAATTGTCTCATTTTTCCATCTGTGGCTGCCTGCAAAAGTAGGGCTGCGAGAAGACGTAAAGGCTGGAAACCTTCTCCACATATACATGAAGGTTACAATGGGCTCACTATTGAGAAAGGCACTCACATATGTCAGGAAAGAATAACCCAGTGAAATCACTGTGTAATACATGGACAGAAACATCCACGGAACCTACACAAACTAGAAAATGTGGAACCAAAAATCCTGCCTAGTTTCTCCCTCTACCTCCCCCTGTGTCATACGAAGGTGGCCTGGCCCAGTTTAACTTGGCCAATTAAAGTCCGTTGGGCTAAGTTCAACTGTCCCCCCTCCTTTACCTGATATATATATTTGCAGCAGTATCTTGTCTCCTCCTCTTCCTCTTTGGGTCCTGGAGGTTCTTGTCTGCACTGTCCAGGTAAAAAATGATGTCTGACCCCCTTATCGAAATGCTCGTGCCAGGGTGCTGCAGGATGGTGAGCACTGGCTGCATGCCCTGATTTCAGGACATAGATCTAGTGATGAGCGAGCACTAAAATGCTTGGGTGCTTGTTGCTCAGGTCGAACAATTTGTAATACTCGGGTACTCGACCAGAACAACGAACCCAATGTAAGTCTATGGGTGACCCGAGCATTTTTAACCACGATCTCCCTGGGGGTCCTTTTAAGGTCTAAAAACGTCTTAAAATGATGGAAACACTGCTCAAATGATATGGGAACATCATGGCAAATGTTCCTGGAAACATTTCTGACTCCTAGGTCACAGCTGTAAGTAGAGTTGAGCAACTTTTACTTTTTTAGGATCGAGTCGGGTTTCGCGAAACCCGACTTTGTCAAAAGTTGGGTCGGGCGAAATCGGCCGATTATTGCGAAAAGTCGGTGGCCGACCGAAACACGAAACCCAATGCAAGTCAATGGGGAATCAAAGTCAGCAGTGAGTGGAGGACAGGAAAACACCTACAGTGCCCATTTTAATGCCAAAAACATCAATTCTTATTTCTTAAGCTTGTCAATCTTAATTTACTCTATAATAATAGTTAGGCATTGAAAACCGGGGGTCGTTTGGCTAAAGTTGTGGGGGGGTAGGGCTGGCTCAAGATTTTCGTGGGCCCAGGAAACGCGGAATACGTGACGGCGGTGGAGCAGGGAGAGGTAAGTATTTCAACTTTGCAAGTGCTGTGATCCTGAGCAAGCAGGGGGGCCCACTAGTTGGCACTTGGCACTGGCACAGGGCCCCTAATAGTATGGCGGTGTGTTTGAAGGCGGGTGGCGCCTCCCACTGCCAGAGACACTTTTTTGCCAGTGATGTCGCCAACAAGTATGCCCCCCCACCTGATGAAGGAACCTGCACTTTCATCTGCACCTTCCTCTTCGTCCCCGTGTAAGGTGGTATGGTATGCGGGAAGGGGAACCTGACTTTCAGCAGGGTCAGATTATGGCTCTGTAGAGTGCAAGGGGAATGTAGTGGTCTGGGTCAATGTGCCAGCAGACTCATCTAGCAGTGGCCGGGCAGTGGGCAGGATGAGGAGGAAACACAGATATAGGCCCAAAATAGAAAAGTAGGCTAAAAGCAGTTCAAAATTGGTAACAGGACTAAACAGGCGGCATTGCTTTGTTCAGTGGAGGACAATTGTAATGAGTGGCGCAGACAAAGTGTGTAGGCCCACAATAAAAAAGTAGGCTAAATACAGTTCAAAATTGGTAACAGGACTAAACAGGCGGCATTGCTTTGTTCAGTGGAGGACAACTGTAATGAGTGGCGCAGACAAAGTTTGTAGGACCACAATAAAAAAGTAGGCTAAATACAGTTCAAAATTGGTAACAGGACTAAACAGGCGGCATAGCTTTGTTCAGTGGAGGACAACTGTAATGAGTGGTGCAGACACAGTTAGTAGGCCCAAAATAAAAAAGTTGGCTAAATGCAGTTCAAAATTGGTAACAGGACTAAACAGGCGGCCTAGCTTTGTTCAGTGGAGGACAACTGTAATGAGTGGCGCAGACACGGTTAGTAGGCCAAAATACAAAAGTAGGCTAAAAGCAGTTCAAAATTGATAACATGGCTAAACAGGCGGCATAGCTAGGTACTGGGGTGGGCTCCTGCTGTGAATTCTGTTGTCGAACTCCCTCCTGTGGTCGTGAGTGGTACTTCAGCGAGTTCTGTCTATGGGCTCCCTCTGGTGGCTATGAGTGAAGCTGCTGCTTCTGAGGTTCCTTACACAGGTGACGTGGGTTGTCCTTTGGTTGGCTGCTCTATTTAACTCCTCTCAGATCGTTACTCCATGCCAGCTGTCAATGTTTTTGCATTTGTTCAGTTCGCTCCTGGATCTCTCTGGTGACCTGCCTTCTCCTGCAGAAGCTAAGTTCCTGATAGTCATTATTTGTTCACTGTTTTCTTGTCCAGCTGGTTTTCATGATTTTGTCTTGCTAGCTGGAAGCTCTGGGATGCAGAGTGGTCCCTCCGCACCATGAGTCGGTGCGGAGGTCTTTTTTGCACACTCTGCGTGGTCTTTTGAAGGTTTTTGTGCTGATCGCAAAGTTACCTTTCCTATCCTCTGTCTATTTAGTAAGTCTGGCCTCCCTTTGCTGAAACCTGTTTCATCTCTGCGTTTGTGACTTTCATCTTTACTCACAGTCAATATATGTGGGGGGCTTCCTTTACCTTTGGGGAATCTCTCTGAGGCAAGGTAGGCTTTATTTTCTATCTCTAGGGCTAGATAGTTCTTAGGCTGTGACGAGGCGCCTTGGTCTGGTCAGGAGCGCTCCACGGCCTAATTTTAGTGTGTGTGATAGGATTAGGGCTTGCGGTCAGCAGAGCTCCCACATCCCAGAGCTCGTCCTGTATGAGGTTTAACTATCAGGTCATTCCGGGTGCTCCTAACCACCAGGTCATAACAGGGTCCTCTGCTGAGTAGCAGACAGTGGTAGGAGGTGCAAAGTATTAACTGGTCTAAATTGAGGCCAGGGCCCCTGTATATTTTAAGTATCATCTATCATTTCAACAAATTTGTAATGGCAGTGCCATTGAAGGATTTAACAGCACAGACTACACTGTGGTGGAGCAGGGAGACGTAAGTATTGCAAGTGGTAGAGCACTGTTCGAGCTGGGGGGGGAACATTCTCTCGTGGGCCCCTCATATTACGACGGTGTGTCTGACGTTGGGTGTGCACCACCACCGTCAGAGACACTTCATTGTACTATGAGGGACCCTGTGCTAGTGCCGTCGCCCAAGAGTGGGCGCACCCACCTGTCCAGGCAAACGGCACTCGCACGGGTGCTTGCGCCAGGTGGTGACCACGGCCCTGTGGGGGGAGCCAGCCCATTTAGGGAGTTATAAAAATGGCCTATGGTGGACATTCAGCAGCTGCAAATGGAGCAATTGGAGAAGTCAGTAAGAGGAGGCCAAAAGCAAGACATTTTTCAGGCAAGCTACGTGTCAGCAGGGGAAGGTGGGGCAAAATAATTTGAAATCCATGATTGGTTCATTTTAATGAAGGTTAGATCATCAACATTCTGGGTAGCCAGACGTGTCCTTTTTTCGGTCAGTATTGAACCAGCAGCACTGAAGACTCTTTCTGATAGCACACTAGCAGCTGTGCAAGCGAGCTCCTGTAATGCATATTCTGCAAATTCAGGCCAGGTGTCTATTTTAGATGCCCAGTAATCAAAGGGGAATACCTGTGAGGGAGAACATCGATAAGGGAGGAAAAGTAGTTCGTAACCATACTGGACAAATGCTGTCTCCTGTCACTTTGAATCGATGCAGCAGTACCTGTCGTGTCATCGGTCATTGCAAAATTACTCCACAACCTGGTCAGAAAACCCCTCTGTCCAACGCCACTTCTGATTTCTGCACCTCTAACACCTCTGCCATGTTGCCCCCTACAGCTCGTGTGAGAACCATCACCGCCGCTGTGTGCTGGGAATGCCTGAACCAAACGGTCTACAAGAGTTGCTTGTTTGGTAGCCAATATTTGCTCAAGGTTCTCATGTGGCATGATATTTTGTAATTTTCCTTTATATCGTGGATCCAGGAGGCAGGCCAACCAGTAATCGTCATCGGTCATCATTTTGATAATGCGGGGGTCCCTTTTTAGGATACGCAAGGCATACTCAGCCATGTGGGCCAATGTTCCAGGTGTCAAATCACTGCTTGTGCTGGGTTGACGAGCACTTTCTTGCAAATCAACATCAGTTGTGTCCCGCAAAAACCCTGTACCTGACCTTGCAATGCCACCAGTTTCTATTGCCCCCTGAGAAGCATCCTCCTCCCATAAATATTCATCCCCATCATCCTCCTCCTCTTCGTCCGCCACCTTGTCCAGAAGAGTTCCCTGACCAGACAATGGCTGACTGTCATCAAGGCTTCCCTCCTCCTCGGCTGCAGACGCCTGCTCCTTGATGTGCGTCAAACTTTGCATCAGCAGACGCATTAGTGGGATGCTCATGCTTATTATGGCGTTGTCTGCCCTAACCAGCCGTGTGCATTCCTCAAAACACTGAAGGACTTGACACAGGTCTTGTACCTTCGACCACAGCACACCTGACAACTCCATGTCTGCCATCCAACTGCCTGCCCGTGTATGTGTATCCTCCCACAAATACATAACAGCACGCCTCTGTTCGCACAGTCTCTGAAGCATGTGCAGTGTGGAGTTCCACCTTGTTGCAACGTCGATTATTACGCGTGCTGGAGAAGATTCAGTAATCGCTGATGGTTCAGCATACGGCTGGAGTGTACGGGCGACCGGCGGATGTGCGAGCAAAGTCTTCGCACCTTCAGGAGCAGGGCTGGTAACTCCAGATAATTTTTGAGGAAGCTCTGCACCACCAGGTTCAAGGTGTGAGCCAGGCAAGGTATGTGTTTCAGTTCTGAAATGGCTATGGCAGCCATAAAATTCCTTCCGTTATCACTGACTACCTTGTCTGCCTCAAGATGTACACTGCCCAGCCATGACTGAGTGTCTTGCTGCAAGAACTCGGACAGAACTTCCGCGGTGTGTCTGTTGTCGCCCAAACACTTCATTGCCAATACAGCCTGCTGACGCTTACCACTACTGTTCCATAATGGGACACCTCGTGTGCAACACTGGCAGCTGCGGATGGAGTGGTCGGGTGACTGCGGTCTGTGGACGAGCTCTCGCTTCTGCAGGAGGAGGAGGAGGAGGAGGGGGGGGCGAACGCCTACAGCCAACTGTTTCCTAGACCGTGGGCTAGGCAGAACTGTCCCACTATGGCTGTCCCCTGTGGACCCTGCATCCACCACATTAAGGGTATGTTCACACTATGCGGTTTTTAAGGCGGAACCGCCGCGATTTTGCCGCTGCGAGTCCACAGCTGTTTTCATGCAGGGTACAGTACAATGTTAACCTATGGAAAACAAAAACCGCTGTGCCCACATTGCGGAAAATCCCGAAAAAAACCTCGCTGAATTGCTGCGGAAAAAAAGAAGGACCATGACACTTCTTTGTGCAGAATCGCAGCAATTCTGCACCCATAGAAATGCATTGATCCGCGTATTTCCCACATGGGGCTGTGCACACCATGCGGGAAGTAAGCGGATAATGTGCGGGTTATACCCGGGGTGGAGGAGAGGAGACTCTTCTCCAGGCCCCGGGAACCATATTTGAGTAAAAAAAAAAAAGAATTAAAATAAAAAAATCATGATATACTCACCTCTGAAGTCTCAGCGCTGCACGCTGCCATCCGGTCTCAGGTTTGCTATGCGACCAGGACCTGCGGTGTCGTCGCGGTCACATGACCGTGACGTCACGAAGGTCCTGGTCGCACAGCATCTTCGGAACCGGACCGCCGCCTGCAGCGCCGAGGAGATCGGGACGTCAGAGGGTGAGTATATCATCATGATTTTATTATTTTTAACACTACTATTGATGCTGCATATTGCTGCATATGCAGCATCAATAGTAGGGGTAAAATCCCGCAGCGGAACCCGCAGGACAAACTGTGATAAATCTGCAGGGATAACCGCAGCGGGTTTGCCCTGCAGATTTATCAAATCCGCTGCGGGAGAACCCGCAGGACAGAACGCAACGTGTGAATGTGGCCTAACTCAGTGTGCCATGATGGACATGTAACGTCCCTGGCCATGCCTACTGGTCCATGCATCTGTTGTCAGGTGCACCTTTCTACTGACTGATTGCCTCAGTGCATGGACAATGCGGTCTTTGACATGCTGGTGGAGGGCTGGGATGGCTTTTCTCGCAAAGAAGTGTCGACTGGGTAGGTCATAGCGTGGTACTGCATAGGCCATCAGAGCTTTGAAAGCTTCGGTTTCAACCAACCGGTAGGGCATCATCTCCAACGAGATTAGTCTAGCAATGTGGGCGTTCAAACCCTGTGTATGCGGATGAGAGGATGAGTACTTCCTTTTCATAAAGAGAGTCTCTTGTAGGGTGAGCTGGACTGGAGAGCTGCATATGGTGGAACTAGCGGGGGTGGTGGTGGACATGGCGGATTGAGAGAGGGTTGGTGATGGTATTCTCGATGTTGGCCTACATACAGTGTTTCCTACCAATAACCTTGTGATTCCCTGACTGCTTTGGCCTTGCGACGATACCTCCACATTTGCTGCTGGTGGTGTCCTAACCGGTGGGCTTACAGTGAGGGAAGCAATGTAGCGTTGCTGACTACCTTCATTCTGAGCAGGTGCACCAACGGTACGGGACGTTTGGTAGTTAGTCCAGGCTTGCAAGTGCATGCTGGTTAAATGTCTACGCATGCTCGTTGTAATTAAATTTTGAAGATTCTTCCCTCTGCTAAAGGTCTTTGAGTTTTGGGCACCGGTGCTCAGGAAGGATATAATGGAACTAGAGAGAGTACAAAGGAGGGCAACAAAATTAATAAAGGGGATGGGAGAACTACAATACCCAGATAGATTAGCGAAATTAGGATTATTTAGTCTAGAAAAAAGACGACTGAGGGGCGATCTAATAACCATGTATAAGTATATAAGGGGACAATACAAATATCTCGCTGAGGATCTGTTTATACCAAGGAAGGTGACGGGCACAAGGGGGCATTCTTTGCGTCTGGAGGAGAGAAGGTTTTTCCACCAACATAGAAGAGGATTCTTTACTGTTAGGGCAGTGAGAATCTGGAATTGCTTGCCTGAGGAGGTGGTGATGGCGAACTCAGTCGAGGGGTTCAAGAGAGGCCTGGATGTCTTCCTGGAGCAGAACAATATTGTATCATACAATTATTAGGTTCTGTAGAAGGACGTAGATCTGGGGATTTATTATGATGGAATATAGGCTGAACTGGATGGACAAATGTCTTTTTTCGGCCTTACTAACTATGTTACTATGTTACTATGTATTTCTTACAGATAACTTTGCGCTGATCATTCGGATCTTGGTTAAAAAAATTGCCACACTACACTCTTCCTACTATGGAATACCTTTTCAGGCATTGCACACTGTGCACGTTCGCTCATCACTAGGGTTGAGCGAAACGGATCGGACAAATTTAAAAATCGCCGACTTTCTGCAAAGTCGGGTTTCATGAAACCCGACCCAATCCTAGTGTGGGATCGGCCATGAGGTCATCGATCTGCACGCGATCAGCCAATGATGGAGGACGCAGAGTGTGGGCAGCGTGATGACATAGGTCTCGGTCCCCACCATCTTTGAGAAGGGCATGACAGTGATTGGCTTGCTTTCTGCGACGTCACAGGGGCTATAAAGGGGCGTGCACGCCGGCCGCCATCTTACTTCTGCCGATCTTATCATAGGGAGAGGTTGCCGCAGCTTCATCAGAAGAAGGGATATAGTTAGGGAGGGAAGATTAACCCCCAAACTGCTTGTGCTGTAGCGATTTCCACTGTCCAACACCACCATTTTTTTGCAGGCACAGTGGAGTTTATATTTTTGTGCATCAGCTCTGTAGCTTATTAGGCTGCCTTATAAGGCTCCCTGACAGCTGCTTTGCTGTTTGCAAGCTGCTATGCAAACCAACTCCTTTTTTAAAAGCAAAAATCCTGTTGCTCCTTTCTGCACAGTTGTGTTGTTTATTTGTCCACACTTTTGTGTGCAGCAGTCCTTTTTATTGCAGCCATACTTGTCCTTTGATCATTGTAGGGAGATTGAAATTGAAGCAGGCAGTAGTTATGATATTGGCCTGAGGGGCCGGTCTAGAAACCTGACCTCAGACCAAACTTATAAATTTAGGCTGCAGACAGAGAATTGTGTTCACATGTGAGGGGCAGCCTGAGAAGCTGATGTGTTCCACCAACTCCATTCACCCCCCCCTCAGGGAGCAGAAAGCAAACTACCAGTTAGATCATTTCTGTAAGTTTTTTCCTGTTTATTTTGACACTGTTTTGCATAAGTTGTATGTCTTTTTATTATCATATTTTTATACCTTTTTCTTATTGTAAGCATTGAACTTTTTGCTATTAAAGTATAAAACTTTAACGAGTTGAACCTTGAACCTTGAATGTTCTAAAGAATCCGTAGCCTAGAGGTGTGTGAGCCTTATGATTGATAAACATATTTTTATTAGTATTATTTCTGGGACTCATTGCCCGTGTAATCGATGAGTGGTGGCAGCAGCATGTATGAGCAGGTGTGTGGCCTGGGTCGGTGTGTGATTTATGCTCCCATTACAGCATAGGACAGAGGTTGAATGCTGGACTGAGAGTGGGGAGATAGATTAACCTTTGCAGGCACAACCCCAAGTCACGTGTGAGAGCAGGCACGTGACAAATAAGTGACACCACGGAGAAGGGATCCGTGACAGTATACCCTTATAGAGCAGTCTTATCTAATGTATATAATCCCTATCTGATGTATTTAAAACCTGATCATCTGTATAGTACCTGTATAAGTAGGGTTCAGAAAAGGAATATCCATGTGGACATGCAGGATGGAACAGCTTAAATGCAAATGACCCACAGAGGAGTCATGGTCTCCCCAGTCTTGGAGAAACAAGAGAACAATTACGATAGAACCAGAAACACATGGGCTACTTGCACATTGAACAAGTCTGTAGGAACCTGTTCACACCACCAAAAAACTTGAACACACAAAAGAGCATAGTGAGGTCAAAAAACTCTGTTGTAAAAAAAAAATCACAGTAATAAGCAAGTGCTTGCAAAAGATGGAAAAAAACAGGGTATTTAGTTGATACGTTTACCTTGACGATTGGTGGAGCAGCTTAGTATACATGTTTTTGCAAAAAACGTATCAACTAAATACCCTGTTTTTTTTCATCTTTTGACAAGCACTTGCTTATTACCGTGATTTTTTTTACAACAGAGTATTTTTGACCTCACTGTGCTCTTTTGGGTGTTCAAAATATACAGGGGCCCTGGCCTCCATTTAGACCAGTTAATACTTTGCACCTACTACCACTGTCTGCTACTCAGCAGAGGAGCCCACCCCTGTACCTAGCTATGCAGCCTGTTTAGTCCTGTTACCAATTTTGAACTGCATTTAGCCTACTTTATTATTTGGGCCTACTAACTGTGTCTGCGCCACTCATTACAGTTGTCCTCCACTGAACAAAGCAATGCCGCCTGTTTAGTCCTGTTACCAATTTTGAACTGCATTTAGCCCACTTTATTATTTGGGCCTATATCTGTGTTTCCTCCTCATCCTGCCCATTGCCCAGCCACTGCTAGATGAGTCTGCTGGTACATTGACCCAGACCACTACATTCCCCTTGCACTCTACACAGCCAGAATCTGACCCTGCTGAAAGTCAGGTTACCCTTCCCGCATACTATACCACCTTACACGGGGACAAAGAGGAAGGTGCAGATGAAAGTGCAGGTTCCTTCATCAGGTGGGGGGGGAATACTCGTTGGCGACGTCACTGGCACAGGGCCTCTCATAGTACGCAAAAGTGTCTCTGGCAGTGGGAGGCGCCACCCGCCATCAAACACACCGCCGTACTATGAGGGGTCCTGTGCCAGTGCCAATGCCAACGAGTGCCCCCCCTGCTTGCTCAGGATCACAGCACTTGCAAAGTTGAAATACTTACCTCTCCCTGCTCCACCGCCATGACCTATCCCGCGTTTCCTGGGCCCACGAAAATCTTGAGCCAGCCCTACCCCCCACAACTTTAGCCAAATGAATCCCTGTTTTCAATGCCTAACTATTATTATAGAGTAAATTAAGATTGACAAGCTTAAGAAATAAGAATTTATGTTTTTGGCATAAAATGGGCCCTGTAGGTAACATAGTAACATAGTAACATAGTTAGTAAGGCCGAAAAAAGACATTTGTCCATCCAGTTCAGCCTATATTCCATCATAATAAATCCCCAGATCTACGTCCTTCTACAGAACCTAATTGTATGATACAATATTGTTCTGCTCCAGGAAGACATCCAGGCCTCTCTTGAACCCCTCGACTGAGTTCGCCATCACCACCTCCTCAGGCAAGCAATTCCAGATTCTCACTGCCCTAACAGTAAAGAATCCTCTTCTATGTTGGTGGAAAAACCTTCTCTCCTCCAGACGCAAAGAATGCCCCCTTGTGCCCGTCACCTTCCTTGGTATAAACAGATCCTCAGCGAGATATTTGTATAGTCCCCTTATATACTTATACATGGTTATTAGATCGCCCCTCAGTCGTCTTTTTTCTAGACTAAATAATCCTAATTTTGCTAATCTATCTGGGTATTGTAGTTCTCCCATCCCCTTTATTAATTTTGTTGCCCTCCTTTGTACTCTCTCTAGTTCCATTATATCCTTCCTGAGCACCGGTGCCCAAAACTGGACACAGTACTCCATGTGCGGTCTAACTAGGGATTTGTACAGAGGCAGTATAATGCTCTCATCATGTGTATCCAGACCTCTTTTAATGCACCCCATGATCCTGTTTGCCTTGGCAGCTGCTGCCTGTGTTTTCCTGTCCTCCACTCGCTGCCGACTTTGATTCCCCATTGACTTGCATTGGGTTTCGTGTTTCAGTCGGCCCCCGACTTTTTGCAATAATCGGCCAATTTTCACCCGACCTGACTTTTGACAAAGTCGGGTTTCGCGAAACCCGACTCGATCCGAAAAAAGTACAAGTCGCTCAACTCTACTCATCACTACTCAGCTGTCCTTCATTTGTTATGATGGATTATGGAAATGCTTGTTTCTGGCCAATACTCCATTGACCACATGCTAAGAGATTTGATGCCTCCAGTCAGACAATACACATAAAATATGACCCTTCACTGTACAGATGAAATCTGGAAACAACACTTATACTGCACAATATTAATACTGACTGATTACCAAGCGATGAAAAACAGAATTGAAGTAGAGGTGAGACATGGAAGTCACGATGAAAGACACAAGAGAGAGAATCAGGACTGCACATTGCAGCATAGAACCTGCTCTGACCCTTAGGGTATGTGCACATGTTGCGGATTTGACGTTGCGGACTCGCAGCAGTTTTCCATGCGGTGTACAGTACCATGTAAACCTATGGAAAACCAAATCCATAGTGCCCCCATGGTGCAGAAAATACCGCGTGGAAACGCAGCATTGTACTTTCCGCAGCATGTCAATTCTTTGTGCAGATTCCGCAGCATTTTACACCTGCTCCTGTATAGGAATCCACAGGTGGTAAAACGCAGGTGAAATCCGCACAAAAAATGCAGGAAACCCGTGGTAAATCCGCAGGTAATCCGCTGGTAAAACACAGTGCTATACTCATTCTCCAGTATTACACTCCAGTATTAGATGCTATCCTCATACTCCTTGTCACGAATCACAGGGAGGATATTTCTATCATCCCCACCGCTCACACAATATGTCATGAACCGGGGTTGTTTGGTTGCCTCTGGCTCTTTTCTGAAGGGGATTTATCTATATCCCACTTCCCAGTATCGGTTAGGAACTTGCAGCTCTCTGGCGCCCCCCTTACCCTCAGGTCAGACAGGGTACTACACCTAGGATAATTAGTCGCCAGAAAGGATGCCTTACATTGTACTGGCTAATGGGCACACTGTAGCGAGGGCGATATAACTACTCCCACTCAGGCGGGAACAATAATTATCAATGCTGTCCGTCGCTGCCGGGTTTCCCAAATGCGCAGTACAAATCCACTGCCACCAGCTCCGATTTCTTAATTAATAACGGGTCTGGAGCCAACCCACTTAGTAGCGTAATTCACTTCAGAGGATGTGACAGTACGTTATAGAGGAATGAGAAAAGAAGCTAGTAATTTTATATATTTTACTCCAAAAGGTAGGCAGTGTTTACAAAAGGGTAAAAGGATATTAGAAAAGACGACAAGTATTGTATGTACAGACAATTACAAATAAAAAGTGTGATGCAGTGACCCCTGTTACAGCTAGGGGGCGCTGTATGTGCTCCTCAGGATATGCATGGAGGCGTATCTGTGGTTCTAATGATGATAATGAGATAGTGACCGGCAGGATTGTAAATGGCTGGTATGTGTCGCAGAGGGAGTCTGCGCTGTAAGCCTGAAGTAATGTTGTTATTGTGGGACCTGTAGTCCAACAAGTGTTTGTATAGTTGTGAAGGGAGGCTTACTGGGCTAGTTTGAGAGCTGGGTGGGTCGAACTAGCCACACACATCTACCATCTATGGGAGTGGTTTCAACTACATAATGTGACCATGGTGTGGTCACATGGCCTGTAATGGTCTTAATGCTCTCTGTAATGGAGAATGTGTAGATCCTGGACGGCTTGTGTGTTGGGAGGTCCTTTGTGTGGACTGGATCCCTGACTTGTGAACTGTGAGGCCGTTGGTCTGAAGACTTGTATGTTGGGAGATCCTGGGAGTAGGATCGGATCCCTGATAAGCACAATGAGAGACTTGTGTGTTGGACGGTCCCAGGTAGGGACGGACGTCCTGAAGAGCACACGCAGTGGCCTGTGTGTTGGACGGTCCCAGGTGTGGACGGACGCCCTGAAGAGCGCACGGAAAAGCCGAATGTATGCAGAATCTCCAACAGCACTGCATTGGGGGAGCTACGGCCCGTCTGAGGATCTGGACTGACTGATGTGTACCTGCCAGGCAAGTTGGTGATCCCAGTTCAGCAGTTTCCTTGGAGGAGAGAGGACTGACAGGAGGTCAGCATGTAGAGCAAGAGCTCCTGGAAGGTAACCCAGAGTATGGGGAACTGTGTGCACTGACAGGAGGTCAGTAATGAACTGTGTGGTCTCCCACGGTAACTGGACGAAGTGAGGTCAAGCGTGTTTAGAGACTGCGAACCAATGTCTTGTGCGCTATATGAGTAGAGACATTGATACGGCTTACGGACAGCCCCGGGAACTAGTCAAGGAGGGCTGGTGGGTGTAGTGTCTGAACTGTGAGTTAAAGCCATATAAGTAGTATCTAAGTTAAAGCTGCAACTTAATGTCATCTGTTGGTGCCTATTGTGTTCCATGAAGTGTAATGGACTGTGCCATAATAAACCGCATGGACTGTTTTTGTGAGAAAAATGTGCCTGTGTGACTGAATCCTATTGCTAAGTGAGTGTCCCCCAACACATGCAGTAAGCGCCATCTCACAAAAGAGATTAATGGTGAAAATCAACTTACAGCTCTTTCATATCATGGCTGACCATGCGGCTCGGGGGAAGGGCGAAACATCAAGATGCATTACAGATGGGTCTTGCAGCTAGACCCTAGACCAAAAGACTTGTGAAGATGGACATGTCACTCACTTATCCCTGTGCCCAAAACCAAGGCATTTCCTCTGGGGTGACCTCACTCAGAGGTTGAATACTTTCTTAAAATTATGGAAAGCCATTTTTACACATTTCTCACCAAATGAACCTTGTAGAAAAACGACACAATGATCATGATGCGCTCCATGTAATGGGGGTTCCTTTAAGTGTAAACACGTCTAGGCTAGGAGCCCCGATTAAGCAGTAATGGTTTCTCAGCCTCTGGTAAGCGCTGAGCTCCCAAAACCCGCCAGTTAGGAGCCCTGTCCCTGCGGTTTCCAGAAATATGAACAGCTTATTTCTGTGACTATCCTGTTTTGATATATTTGGTCTTAAAGCTGTAGCTACACAAAGGGATTGCCATGCTTTGCTACTCTATACTTTCGGTTTACAGCTGTAAACAAAGACATTCGTGAGGGAGGGGGAAACGAGTGGCTTAGAATTCTACTGTGCTGGCAGGCAGAAGGAAGAAGGGGGGTCAGAGAGCCCACAGAGTGTGTCTGCTGTTGTGAATTCTGTTGTTGAACTCCCTCCTGTGGTCGTGAATGGTACTTCGGCGAGTTCTGTCCATGGACTCCCTCTGGTGGCTGTGAGTGAAGCTGCTGCTTCTGAGGTTCCTTACACAGGTGACGTGGTTTATCCTTTGGTTGGCGGCTCAATTTAACTCCACTCAGATCGTTACTCCAGGCCAGCTGTCAATGTTCCTGTGCTGGTTCAGTTTGCTCTTGGATCTTCTGGAGACCTGTCTCTTCCTGCAAGAAGCTAAGTCCCCGTTTGTTATTTTCTGTTCATGGTTTTCTAGTCCAGCTTGCTATCATGATTTTGCCATGCTAGCTGGAAGCTCTGGGATGCAGGGTGGCGCCTCCGCACCGTGAGTCGGTGCGGGGGTCTTTTTGCATACTCTGCGTGGTCTTTTGTAGTTTTGTGCTGACCGCAAAGATACCTTTCCTATCCTCTGTCTATTTAGTTAGTCTGGCCTCCCTTTGCTAAACCTGTTTCATTTCTGTGTTTGTGACTTTCATCTTAACTCACAGTTAATATTTGTGGGGGGCTGCCTTTTCCTTTGGGGAAATTTCTCTGAGGCAAGGTAGGCTTTATTTTCGATCTCTAGGGCTAGCTAGTTCTTAGGCTGTGTCCGAGGCGTCTAGGCCTGTTAGGTACGCTCCACGGCTATTTCTAGTGTGTGTGATAGGATTAGGGATTGCGGTCAGCAAAGTTCCCACTTCCCAGAGCTTGTCCTGTGAGTATAACCATCAGGTCATTCCTGGTGCTCCTAACCACCAGGTCATAACAGTACAGCTGGCCCAAAGTATTAATGCATCTCAATAGAGGGATAAGAGAAGCTCTGAGACCATTTTTTTTTCTTTGCACTGTGTTTTGTCTTTCTTTTCCCCTAGACTTTTGGGTGGTTCAGGACACAGGTGTAGAGATGGACATTCAAGGTCTGTCCTCTTGTGTGGATCATCTCACTGCAAGGGTACAAAACATTCAAGATTTTGTGGTTCAGAATCCTATGTTAGAGCCTAGAATTCCTATTCCTGATTTGTTTTCTGGGAATAGATCTAAGTTTTTGAATTTCAAAAATAATTGTAAACTGTTTCTAGCTTTGAAACCCCACTCCTCTGGTGACCCCGTTCAACAAGTAAAAATCATTATTTCTTTCTTGCGTGGTGACCCTCAAGACTGGGCATTTTCCCTTGCGCCAGGAGATCCTGCATTGCGTGATGTTGATGCATTTTTTCTGGCGCTGGGATTGCTTTATGATGAACCAAATTCAGTGGATCAGGCAGAGAAAATCTTGCTGGCTTTGTGTCAGGGTCAGGATGAAGCGGAGGTGTACTGTCAGAAGTTTAGAAAGTGGTCTGTGCTTACTCAGTGGAATGAGTGTGCCCTGGCGGCAATTTTCAGAAAGGGTCTTTCTGAAGCCCTTAAGGATGTCATGGTGGGATTTCCCACGCCTGCTGGTCTGAATGAGTCTATGTCCGCTGAGGATCTGTTTATACCAAGGAAGGTGACGGGCACAAGGGGGCATTCTTTGCGTCTGGAGGAGAGAAGGTTTTTCCACCAACATAGAAGAGGATTCTTTACTGTTAGGGCGGTGAGAATCTGGAATTGCTTGCCTGAGGAGGTGGTGATGGCGAACTCAGTCGAGGGGTTCAAGAGAGGCCTGGATGTCTTCCTGGAGCAGAACAATATTGTATCATACAATTATTAGGTTCTGTAGAAGGACGTAGATCTGGGGATTTATTATGATGGAATATAGGCTGAACTGGATGGACAAATGTCTTTTTTCGGCCTCACTAACTATGTTACTATGTTACTATGTTACTATGATCGGCGCTTGCGTGAGCGCAAAGCTGTGCACCATCTGGCGGTATTCTCTGAGCATAGGCCTGAGCCTATGCAGTGTGATAGGACTTTGACCAGAGCTGAACGGCAAGAACACAGACGTCGGAATGGGCTGTGTTTTTACTGTGGTGAATCCACTCATGCTATCTCCGATTGTCCTAAGCGCACTAAGCGGTTTGCTAGGTCTGCCACCATTGGTACTGTACAGTCTAAATTTCTTTTGTCCGTTACTCTGATTTGCTCTCTATCGTCCTATTCTGTTATGGCATTTGTGGATTCAGGCGCTGCCCTGAACTTGATGGACTTGGAGTTTGCCAGGTGCTGTGGTTTTCTCTTGGAGCCCTTGCAGTATCTTATTCCATTGAGAGGAATTGATGCTACGCCTTTGGCCAAGAATAAGCCTCAGTACTGGACTCATTTGACCATGTGCATGGCTCCTGCACATCAGGAGGATATTCACTTTTTGGTGTTGCATAATCTGCATGATGTGGTCGTTTTGGGGTTACCATGGCTACAGGTCCACAACCCAGTATTGGATTGGAAATCAATGTCTGTGTCCAGCTGGGGTTGTCAAGGGGTACATGGTGATGTTCCATTGCTGTCAATTTCGTCTTCCACTCCTTCTAAAGTCCCTGAGTTTTTGTCGGATTACCGGGATGTATTTGATGAGCCCAAATCCGGTGCCCTACCTCCTCATAGGGATTGTGATTGTGCTATTGATTTGATTCCTGGTAGTAAGTTTCCTAAGGGTCGACTGTTCAATTTATCGGTGCCAGAACACGCCGCTATGCGGAGTTATATAAAGGAGTCCTTGGAGAACGGTCATATTCGCCCGTCGTCTTCACCATTGGGAGCAGGGTTCTTTTTTGTGGCCAAGAAGGATGGCTCTTTGAGACCTTGTATTGATTACCGCCTTCTTAATAAGATCACAGTCAAATTTCAGTATCCTTTGCCGCTGCTTACTGATTTGTTTGCTCGGATTAAGGGGGCTAGTTGGTTCACCAAGATAGATCTTCGAGGGGCGTATAATCTTGTGCGAATTAAACAGGGCGATGAATGGAAAACAGCATTTAATACGCCCGAGGGCCATTTTGAGTACCTGGTTATGACATTCGGGCTTTCTAATGCTCCATCTGTGTTTCAGTCCTTTTTGCATGACATCTTTCGAGAGTACCTGGATAGATTCATGATTGTATATTTGGATGACATTTTGGTCTTTTCGGATGATTGGGAGTCTCATGTGAAGCAGGTCAGAATGGTGTTCCAGGTCCTTCGTGCGAATTCCTTGTTTGTGAAGGGGTCAAAGTGTCTCTTTGGAGTTCAGAAGGTTTCATTTTTGGGTTTCATTTTTTCCCCTTCTACTATCGAGATGGACCCTGTTAAAGATCAGGCCATTTATGATTGGACTCAGCCGACATCTGTGAAGAGCCTGCAGAAGTTCCTGGGCTTTGCTAATTTTTACCGTCGCTTCATCGCTAATTTTTCTAGTATTGCTAAACCGTTGACTGATTTGACCAAGAAAGGTGCTGATGTGGTCAATTGGTCCTCTGCGGCTGTAGAGGCTTTTCAGGAGTTGAAGCGTCGTTTTTCCTCTGCCCCTGTGTTGTGCCAGCCAGATGTTTCGCTCCCGTTTCAGGTCAAGGTTGATGCTTCTGAGATTGGAGCAGGGGCTGTTTTGTCGCAAAGAAGTTCTGATGGCTCGGTGATGAAACCATGTGCCTTCTTTTCTAGAAAATTCTCGCCTGCTGAGCGCAATTATGATGTTGGCAATCGAGAGTTGTTGGCCATGAAGTGGGCATTCGAGGAGTGGCGACATTGGCTTGAAGGAGCTAAACATCGCGTGGTGGTCCTGACGGATCACAAGAAATTGATTTATCTCGAGTCTGCCAAACGGTTGAATCCTAGACAGGCTCGATGGTCGCTCTTTTTCTCCCGTTTTGATTTTGTGGTTTCATACCTTCCGGGATCTAAGAATGTGAAGGCTGATGCCCTGTCAAGGAGTTTTGTGCCTGACTCTCCGGGTGTTCCGAAGCCGGCGGGTATTCTTAAAGAGGGGGTAATTTTGTCTGCCATCTCCCCTGATTTGCGGCGCGTGCAGCAGAAGTTTCAGGCTGATAGACCTGACCGTTGTCCAGCGGAGAGACTGTTTGTCCCTGATAGATGGACTAGTAGAGTTATCTCTGAGGTTCATTGTTCAGTGTTGGCTTGTCATCCTGGAATCTTTGGTACCAGAGATTTGGTGGCTAGATCCTTTTGGTGGCCTTCTTTGTCACGGGATGTGCGTTCTTTTGTGCAGTCCTGTGGGACTTGTGCTCGGGCTAAGTCCTGCTGTTCTCGGGCCAGTGGGTTGCTTTTGCCCTTGCCGCTCCCGAAGAGGCCCTGGACGCATATTTCCATGGATTTTATTTCTGATCTCCCTGTTTCTCAAAGGATGTCGGTCATTTGGGTGGTTTGTGATCGCTTCTCTAAGATGGTCCATTTGGTACCCTTGTCTAAATTGCCTTCCTCCTCTGATTTGGTGCCACTGTTTTTCCAGCATGTGGTTCGTTTGCATGGCATTCCGGAGAACATCGTCTCGGACAGAGGTTCCCAGTTTGTTTCGAGGTTTTGGCGGTCCTATTGTGCTACGATGGGCATTGATTTGTCTTTTTCTTCGGCTTTCCATTCTCAGACTAATGGCCAAACCGAACGAACTAATCAGACTTTGGAAACATATCTGAGATGCTTTGTTTCTGCTGATCAGGATGATTGGGTGTCCTTCTTGCCTTTGGCTGAGTTCGCCCTTAATAATCGGGCCAGCTCGGCTACTTTAGTTTCTCCTTTTTTCTGTAATTCTGGTTTCCATCCTCGTTTCTCTTCAGGGCAGGTTGAGCTTTCGGACTGTCCTGGTGTGGATACGGTGGTGGACAGGTTGCAGCAGATTTGGACTCATGTGGTGGACAATTTGACATTGTCCCAGGAGAAGGCTCAACGTTTTGCTAACCGCCGGCGCTGTGTTGGTCCCCGACTTCGTGTTGGGGATTTGGTTTGGTTGTCATCTCGTCATGTTCCTATGAAGGTTTCCTCTCATAAGTTTAAGCCTCGTTTCATTGGGCCATATAAGATTTCTGAAGTTCTTAATCCTGTGTCATTTCGTTTGGACCTTCCAGCTTCTTTTGCCATCCATAATGTCTTCCATAGGTCGTTGTTGCGGAGATACGTGGTGCCTATGGTTCCCTCCGTTGATCCTCCTGCCCCGGTGTTGGTCGAGGGGGAGTTGGAGTATGTGGTGGAGAAGATTTTGGATTCTCGTGTTTCGAGACGGAAACTCCAGTACCTGGTCAAGTGGAAGGGTTATGGTCAGGAAGATAATTCATGGGTTTTTGCCTCTGATGTTCATGCTGCCGATCTGGTTCGTGCCTTTCATTTGGCCCATCCTGATCGGCCTGGGGGCTCTGGTGAAGGTTCGGTGACCCCTCCTCAAGGGGGGGTACTGTTGTGAATTCTGTTGTTGAACTCCCTCCTGTGGTCGTGAATGGTACTTCGGCGAGTTCTGTCCATGGACTCCCTCTGGTGGCTGTGAGTGAAGCTGCTGCTTCTGAGGTTCCTTACACAGGTGACATGGTTTATCCTTTGGTTTGCTGCTCTATTTAACTCCACTCAGATCGTTACTCCAGGCCAGCTGTCAATGTTCCTGTGCTGGTTCAGTTTGCTCTTGGATCTTCTGGAGACCTGTCTCTTCCTGCAAGAAGCTAAGTCCCCGTTTGTAATTTTCTGTTCATGGTTTTCTAGTCCAGCTTGCTATCATGATTTTGCCGGGCTAGCTGGAAGCTCTGGGATGCAGGGTGGCGCCTCCGCACCGTGAGTCGGTGTGGGGGTCTTTTTGCACACTCTGCGTGGTCTTTTGTAGTTTTGTGCTGACCGCAAAGATACCTTTCCTATCCTCTGTCTATTTAGTTAGTCTGGCCTCCCTTTGCTAAACCTGTTTCATTTCTGTGTTTGTGACTTTCATCTTAACTCACAGTTAATATTTGTGGGGGGCTGCCTTTTCCTTTGGGGAAATTTCTCTGAGGCAAGGTAGGCTTTATTTTCGATCTCTAGGGCTAGCTAGTTCTTAGGCTGTGTCCGAGGCGTCTAGGCCTGTTAGGTACGCTCCACGGCTATTTCTAGTGTGTGTGATAGGATTAGGGATTGCGGTCAGCAAAGTTCCCACTTCCCAGAGCTTGTCCTGTAAGTTTAACCATCAGGTCATTCCTGGTGCTCCTAACCACCAGGTCATAACAGTCTGCCATAGGGCTTTGTTTTTTGTATCAGCGAATGCAGTGGGGGAGAAAAGAAGGGGGGTCAAATCTGCAGTGTGTCTATACTCAGCTCTTGGATGCAGCAGAGCTCAGTGCGCGTGATAATAGATAATCAAATACATCATATTCCTGACAATACCCATTGATCATCTCAGGCTATGAATCTCAGCCCACAGCTGTATATTTAGCCTTTACTGGCTATTAAAATGGGGACCCTCCAAAAAAATGACAAGGGGTCCCTGTTATGAACTGGTGGTTTAGGAGCAACATGGGAGGTGGTACCTGTACTGACCGCAGTCCCTAAGCTCAACACAACACTAGAAGTAGCCGTGGGATGCTCCTAGCTCTCCCTATTCACCTCGTCACAGCCTGAGAACTAACTACCCCTAAAGAGAGAAATAGGAAAACTATCTTGCCTCAGAGAAAATCCCCAAAGGATAGATAGCCCCCCACAAGTAATGACTGTGAGTGGAGAGGGAAAAGACATATGTAGAATGAAACCAGGATGTAGCACAGGAGGCCAGTCTAGCTAGATAGATAGGACAGGACGGAATACTGTGCGGTCAGTATTAAAAACTACAAAAATCCACACAGAGTTTACAAAAATCTCCACACTTGACTAAAGGTGTGGAGGGTAAATCTGCTTCCCAGAGCTTCCAGCTTAACTGAATTAATCCATACTGACAAGCTGGACAAAACATAGAATGCGCAGAACGAATAAGTCCACAACATGTGGACAGAAAAGAGCAAAGAAAGGACTTATCTTTGCTGAACTGGTCAGGATATCAGGGAAATCCAAGAGAGATGTGAATCCAACCAGGAACCATTGACAAGTGGCACTGGCTGAAGGGAAGAGCCAGACATAAATAGCCGAGCAGAAAGACAATCAGTGGAAGCAGCTGCAGACTGCTAAATCCAAGGAGCAGCCATACCACTTAAAACCACAAGAGGGAGCCCAAGAGCAGAACTCACAAAAGTGCCACTTACAACCACCAGAAGGAGCCCAAGAGCGGAATTCACAACAGGTCCCCCTATAATTAATAGCCAGAAAATGCTATGCAGACAGCTGCAAGCTGATATTTATAGCCTAGGAAGTGACCAAGTGTCACGCACGCGCCCAGACTGGTTGGCGCGGGCATACGGGGGTGTGGCCCCACTGGACCACAGACCAAACTTCCCTGGAAGGAGCGTAACTAAGTAGCTTCCTAGGTGTTCGCTGGAACCTCTGATGGTGAGGTCAGACTTGTGCAATAGGGAGCTACCAGGTGCCACTCCAGGGTGATGTCTGGCTGTGGCTGCTGATCCCACTAAGGAACGGAGCGGGCACGGCTGGCACTCTGGCTGACAGGCGGGCACGGCTGGGACACAGGCAGGCAGACGGGTACAACAGAGACACTGGCGGGCAGGCGGACACGGCTGGCTCTCTGGTAGGCAGGCGGGTACGGCTGGAACATAGGAAGAACCGGTAGGGACCGGTCTGCAGGCAGGTATGTGAAACAGGTAGGAACCTGTTCAGACAGGAGGACTAAGTAACAAGTAGAGAAAGACCGCAAGAGCGGATGCAGAGCGAAAGCACAAGAGCTAGAACCAAGAACAGAAATGCAGGAGGCTGAGTACGAGTAGAAGGTGGAACTAAGAGAAGAGAAGGAGAAGGCAGAGCCAAGGACGGAGCCGCAAGAGGCGGAGCCAAGGGTGGAGATGCTGGAGGCAGAGCCAAGAGCGGAGATGCTGGAGGCGGAGCCAAGAGCGGAGACGCTGGAGGCGGAGCCAAGAGCGGAGACGCTAGAGGCGGAGCCAAGAGCGGAGACGCTGGAGGTGGAGCCAAGAGCTGGAGGCGGAGCCAAGTGCAGAGATGCAGGAGGCGGAGCCAAGTGCAGAAATGCAGGAGGCGGAGCCAAGAGTAGGAGAAGTAGAACCGCAAAGAGCAGAGCCAGGTAGAACCGCAAAGAGCTGAGCCAGGTAGAACCGCAAAGAGCGGAGCCACAGAGTGCAGAGCAAAGCCACAGAGTGCAGAGCTGAGTGCAGAGCAAGACACAGAGTGCAGAGCAAAGAGCAAAGCAAGGTCTCAGAGAGCGCAGCCGAAAGTGGAGCAAAGCAAGACAAAGATATAAACAGACACCGGAATAGGACTAGAATAAGACAGAGTCAGGAACGAGACAAGACATAGAGACATAGACACAAGCCAGGGTACGATGCCCCTCTGGGTGGCAGACATAGGCCAGGGTACTAAGCCCCACTGGGTGGCTACACAGGACACAGACCAGGGTACAACGCCCCCCTGGGTGGCAGACAAGAGAGAGTAACCGAGACAGGACCTGGCACCTCAGTAACTAAGAACTGACTGAGGGAGTAAGTTGCACAGGCCCAGACCACCGGATGGAGCTGCACTATATACAGGAGGCCTCTTGGTAATTGGTCAGGAACTGATTAGACAGATGCACCTGATTCCTATAAGAACCAGAGAGTTCAGGCGCCGGCCCCCTATACACATAGCCATGAGGCATGCAGAGAGCAGAGACACAGAACATGGAGCTGGCATGAAACAGAAACCACATCATGGCCTGGAGCAGTGGGTAAGATTGTGTGAGAGATGTGAGGCCATGCCGTGATGCCAGCAGAGTTGTTACACCAAGGTTATTCCCCCCCCTTTATAAACATCAGCTCACAGCCACCCCAGAAATGGAGCATCTGTAAGATGAGAAAATTCTGGCACTTAGCCTCTTGCTTCCCACTGCCCTGTAGCGGTGGCATATGGGGTAATAGTTTGTTGTTGTTGTGACCTTTGTATTGTAAGGTGACATCAAGCCAGCTTAGTAGTGGAGAGGCATCAATAAGACACCTATCCATTACTAATCCTATAGTTGTTAAAGGATTAAAAAAAAAGACACAGCCAGAAAAAATTATTTTAATGAAATAAAACACTAAACACAGTTTGCCGCTTTACTGTTCTCCTAATCCATGCGATGCCCTCGATCTCCTGTAAAAAGTAAAAAAACAACAATATACCCATAACTGTCCGGCATTCAGTCTCACACCCGGTACGAAGGAAGCGAACCCTGTTGCGTCACAGGGCCGCGATACCACACAGAGAGCGCAAGCAAGGAGTCACAGAACTCTGCCCCAAGACTTAGGGTCAGAGTCTCTCGAGATCACTTGCGCTCGACACCGCTACAGTAGGGTTGAGTGAAACGGATCGTACAAATTCAAAAATCGCCGACTTTCGGCAAAAATCCTAGTGTGGGATCGGCTATGAGGTCGCCGATCTGCGTGCAAAAGTTGCTTTCTGCGGCATCACAGGGGCTATAAAGGGGCGGGCACACCGACCACCATCTTACTTCTGCCGATCTTAGCATAGGGTGAGGTTGCCGCAGCTTCATCAGAAGAAGGGATATAGTTAGGGAGGGTGCATTAACCCCCAAACTGCTTGTGCTGTAGCGATTTTCACTGTCCAACACCACCATTGTTTTGCAGGGACAGTGGAGTTTATATTTTGGTGCATCAGCTCTGTAGCTTATTAGGCTGCCTTATAAGGCTCCCTGATAGCTGCATTGCTGTTTGTACGCCGCTGTGCAAACCAACTGCTTTTTTAAAAGCAAAAATCCTGTTGCTCCTTTCTGCACAGTTCTCTTGTTTATTTGTCCACACTTTTGTGTGCAGCAGTCCTTTTTATTGCTGCCATACTTGTCCTGAGATCATTGTAGGGAGATTGAAATTGTACTACAGTCCTTGTATTTTTTAATGTGAGGTCTCGTCTTTATTTGACGGAGACCTCTTGACTGGCAGGCCAGGGCTTATGTTTCCCATTACCTTTCCCATTTTCCTCGGTGCGGGTGGGAAAGAAAGGGTTACAATGGGCAGCAGGAGCGTAGTTAGTTAAGTAAAGGACAACGTTATTTCCGGGGCGGGGTGATGGTGACTTCCTATTGGAAGGTATAAAAGGGGGTATTGGTGGTGCGGCGGCCTCTCTGGCCTGCAGGTATCAAGCGGGAAGCGGCACACGTAGTGGGCAAGTATGATGGAGTCGGCGGTAGAAGAAGCCATTAGAGAGAGTCAGGAGAGAGGGTGCCGCATGGTTGGCAGCGATAGTACCGAAGTTTAGTGGTAGTGAGGCATTACCTTACATATTAACACTAATTCTGCCCCCATGCAAGCAAGTGTGTACAACATTAATGCTCAAATTACATCACTAATGCAAGCTGGTAGCTGTCAGCGAATGTTGACACCGGTATATATGTCACCTATGATTAATCTCCCTAATCCCAATTTAGGGCAGGGAGTTGGTACTATACAGTTGGCACCTCAGGTAAATACAAATCAGCAGCAAAGAGAAGCGGATGCTTCTGTGGCAAGGCAAGAGACATTATCGGTGCCGTTGGAAAATGCAACTGGCATAGGGGTTATGAGGGATAGGAGAAGGAGGCAAGAAAGGTCATCTTCTTCTACAGATGATTCTAGTGGAAGGTATTATAGAAGGAGGAGGCGTCATGCACATAGTAGAAGTAGGAGATCAGGGTCTGGAAGGAGTAGACGGTCAAGGTAATCGCGGTATCATTCGCCACCATCATCAGGATCTAGGGGTCATAGTCGAGGAAGGAACTGGCAATCTCCTAGGTCAACACGTGATGGCCGTAATGAAGACGCGGTGGTTGTTGCAGAAGGATCCCAGACTTCGGAGGCACAAGTTGGTGAGTTCAATTATTCAGAAGCTTTGGAGAATGCGGGCAAGAAATTTGTGACGCTGGAAAATTTGAGGAGTATTTTGGGGGGGGGGGGGAATTGGTGGTAAACCCAAAACTATTGGTTAAAGAAAAAGGCGGTACCCCGATTACACCTCCAGTAAGGTCTGATATTCATAGGGATGTTTTTTACTGTGGGGTTGCTCCTTTGGGCTCCCGTTTAGATCAGGAAACAGTGGAAAAAATTTGGGCAAATAATTATATTGATATTTGGTCGCTTATTTCTCCTGAGCAGAATTCGGTTGATAGGGAAAGATGGGCAGGGGATAGGCCGTATGAGCGCCGACAAAAAGTGGCAAAGACTATAAATAATTGGATTCAAGCTTTTTGTGTGTTAGGTTGTGTCATGGCAAGGAAACATCCGGAGAGATGTTCGGAATTATTCCTTTATATGGACACGATATATAATTCATATAAAAAGCATGGTGGCACTGCATGGTGGAAATATGATGAAGATTTTAGGCGGCGTTTAGCCATCAACCCTCAACTTGGTTGGGGTGTTAAGGCAACAGATTCTTGGTTGCGTCTGATGATAGTGCAAAGGAGTAATCAGCCCTTTCATGTTGGGGCCCCAGGCCAACAGACAGGCTCAGGGCCAGTCCCTGTGCGCAGGCCCGGAACATGTTGGTTATTTAATGAGGGTCACTGCAAGTATTATGTATTGTGCAAGTATAAGCACGAGTGATCGGTCTGCGGGGGCTTGCACCCAGTTACAAAGTGCCCTCGGCCAGTGCAAAAGCCCACCAGTTCAAAGTCAAACGTGCAACAGGAGAATAAGGACGCCAGTGAACATCATCGCGATGGAGCCATGGCTAAGTAAATATAATAAAATGGCGGCTGCCCAGTTGCAGGTAGGTTTTTCGCATGGTTTCTTTATTCCTTTCAATTTTGCGAAGGAGATGTTTTTTGCGTCCAATTTTGCATTCGGGGATGCAAATTCAGATCTCTGCGGGAAGGTGTTGGAAAAGTTTTGGGAGTTAATGGAGGTTTTTGGGGTGCCTGTAGCAGAAGAAAAGACTGTGGGACCGGTGACTTGCTTATCCTTCCTTGGTATTGAATTGGATTCCGTTAACAATATTTTTCGGTTACCTTCTGAGAAGATTGTCAGATTACTTGAGAAAATTGATGGTTTTATTTCCATAAAAAAAGTAACCCTGTTACAAATGCAATCGCTTTTGGGTTTACTGACTTTCGCGTGTCGGGTCATGCCTATGGGGAGAACTTTTTCCCATCGTTTAGCAATGGCGACACGAGGGGTGAGGCTTCCGCATCACAGGATAAGGCTTGGCAGTACGTTGATTGAGGATTTAAAAATTTGGAGGAGTATCCTATTGACTTACAATGGTTTTACGTGTTTTCAAGAAGAGAAAACGAGTAAGGAGATTGCACTTTTTGCGGATGCGGCCGGATCAGTGGGTTTCGGTGTTATTTTGAAGGAACAGTGGTGTGCTGAACGGTGGCCAGACAATTGGTTTAGAAATGGATGGTGTGATGAGGGAGCAGCCGCCATCTTGGGACAGGCATACTACAGATTGGCGTGACTCCATTTTGTCTCCTGGTCAGGTAGGCAGCTAGGAGCGCTCCTGGCCCCCACCTTTTCTAATGAATAAAGTTCCTATTAGTATGCTAACGGGCTGAGCTCAGTGTAAACTGTAGACGGTAGTTCAAAGCCCCATGAGGAAACCACGCCACTAGGGGGCTTGGAAATGCTTGGGGCTTAATTAAAACACGCATGCCAAGTGGCCACTGGATACACATCTATTATGGCAGCCCAGCCAAACCGTCTCCAACATGGAATTGTGAATTATGGACGCATCGTCCGAGGTACAGGCTCATAAAAAATATTCTCCTTACCCTAAAGAAATTGTGCACCCAACAGTGTGACTCCCGTGACGGTGGAAGGTCTGAAACCCGAGATATAGGGATCAGCCTCCCACAGGGACCGAATGGGTCCAGGTTTGATCCCAGTACGACCGGCAGAACAAACCACAGGCGCTGGTACTGCCCGTGTGCTGATCCGATCATCGTGAGGGAAGTTATCCCATTTATTAGAAATTGGAATAAATCTTGCAGGGAGACAGAGGGGGTAAAGATTGCTAAGCCCACCCAGCTGCAGGCAGGGGGGCTCAGCCAGGTATAAGAAGAAGCTGAGGTCACTGGGAGGCACTCACTCCACAGAAGAACATGATGATGATATCTTAAGGAACAGGGTATGCCAGCCAGAGGGGGGAGCAAGCACATGCTTTCTGGGGGCTGCCCGGCAACTAAGTTTTTGGACCTGCGGAATGCTATGCCCCCCGGCTTCCACAAGCGACCTTCAACCTGGTAAATTGACCTCCAGCTTTATACCTTTAAGCCTTGTATTATTGTTGTTATATTGTACTCTGACTAATTCTTGATATATTTTTTGACTGTATATTTCTTGTAATTATCTAGTGCGCCCTTAAGGCAATTAAATCATAAATTAATTTTGGGCTGATCCTTTTACTCTGATTGCGAATCTTAGAATACCCAGGGTGGGTAACAGGGCAGTCTCCCCGGCGGCCATTTGCTCTAGGTGCAGTTCCTTTACTGACCTGAGAGACAAAGGGGGCGCCGGAGAGCTGGACCTGTGTAGTGACGTCACGGATTGGGGACGTGGTAGGAAGGGGTAATCCTTCACAGTGGTGGCAACGTACGTGGGATCAGAGTAATAGTGTGCGTGGGACCCCTACTCCCAGACACTAAAGACTACCAGTGGTAACTTTCGCTGCTGGGGTCTTAAGGTCAGCCCAGCACTAGACGGTCAGAGTGTAGATATAATAAGTTGTGTGCAAGGTCAGGGGTACAGCTGTGTCAGTAACCAGAGGTTCCAAAGATGGCGGAGGGCACCAGGAGTGCAGTGAGGGCACAGTGTTGTGAATTCTGTGGCTGAGTTCACTCCTGTGGTCACGAGTGGTGCTGCGGCTTCTGGGCTTCCTCCCTCGGGTGTTCTGGTGGGCTCGTTGACTGCTTCGTTGCTTGACTCCGCCTGATGCTGCTGTCCTTGCTCCTTGTCAATGTTTCAGTGTTGGATCTGAGCTTCTCCTGATTGTTCCTGTGACCTGCTGCTCTGTATAGCTAAGTGCTTTTTGCTTTTTTGTTGCTTTTTTTCTGTCCGGCTTGTCTTTTGTTTTGCTGGAAGCTCTGAGACGCAAAGGGTGTACCGCCGTGCCGTTAGTTCGGCACGGTGGGTCTTTTTTGCCCCCTTTGAGTGGTTTTGCTTTAGGGTTTTTTGTAGACTGCAAAGTTCGCTTTACTGTCCTCGCTCTGTCCTAGAATATCGGGCCCCACTTTGCTGAATCTATTTCATCCCTACGTTTTGTCTTTTCATCTTACTCACAGTCATTATATGTGGGGGGCTGCCTTTTCCTTTGGGGAATTTCTCTGGGGCAAGTCAGGCCTATTTTTCTATCTTCAGGCTAGCTAGTTTCTTAGGCTGTGCCCAGTTGCCTAGGTAGTTGTTAGGCGCAATCCACAGCCGCTTTTAGTTGTGTTTAGGATAGGATCAGGTGTGCAGTCTACAGAGTTTCCACGTCTCAGAGCTCGTTCTTGTATTTTTGGGTATTTGTCAGATCACTGTGTGCGCTCTGATCGCTAAGCACACTGTGTTTCTGGATTGCCTTCATAACACCTGTCATTAGCAAACATAACAGCGCAGGCCAGTGCTATGGTCTATGAGGAGGTGGTGGTGGACGGCACTGTTCCAGGCGAGGGGGAGTTCAGCCAGGACTCCCCAAGGAGCCAGCCACCCGTGCTTAGTCCGGCAAGGGACTACCCACCACCTACCCGCCCCAGCCTGTCCACCTCAGCGGCCCTTGTTGCAGCGGCAGTGGCACGTCTCGAGGCGGGTAATGAAGACGCCTATATGAGACTCATGGCAGCTGCAGAGAAAGCAGCGGAGGCCGAGCGGGCAGAACGCCGTGAAGCAGACGAGCGGGAGAGGGCAGAACGCCGTGAGGCAGAGGAGCGAGAGCGGACAGAACGCCGTGAGGCGGCAGAGCGAGCAGAGAGAGCGGCAGAGCGAGAGCGTGCAGAACGCCGTGAGGCGGCAGAGCGGGCAGCGGAGCAAGCAGCGGCAGAGAGAGCAGCGGAGCGCCAGCACCGACTGGAGATGGCTCAACACGGGCTCCCGCTGGACGCCCCAGCACCACCAGAGTCCAGGGCCTCCAAAGTCCGGGCCGAGGACTTCCCTCTGCTTGAGAAGGATGGAGACCTGGATTCCTTCTTGCTGGCCTTTGAAAGGACCTGCCTTCAACACCATCTGGCCCCGGATCAGTGGGCAAGATACCTGACCCCCCGTTTGAGGGGTAAGTCCCTGGAAGTTTGGGGGACTTACCTGCCGGGGCGGAGCAGGACTACAGCAGCATCAAGCGGGCCCTGATCCAGCACTACAACCTCACCCCAGAGTCTTACCGCAAGAAGTTCCGGAGCCTGCAGCGGGGCCCAAAGGACACCTGGACCGACCACATGCGGGCATTACTGAGAGCTGCAGAGCACTGGACTTCGGGTCTAGCGCTCACCACCCGCCAGGAGGTCCAGGAACTGTTCGTCACAGAGCAGTTCTTGTGGAACTGCCCAGAGGACCTCCAGCAGTTCCTCCGTGACCGGAAACCGAAGGGGGCTTCTGCTACAGCCGCCCTGGCAGACGAGTATGCCAATATCAGGGCGCCTGAGCCGAAGAAGCCTGCCAGCAGCACCTGGAGAGGGGGTAAGCCCAATCCTGCCCCTGTTTCCCCAGCCCCCAGAGTGCAAGGGGCGTACCCCTCTTTCCCCCCTGCTGCCCTCTCCAGGCCAGGTGCAGAACCCAGACGTTGTCATCACTGCAACCAGCTGGGGCACTTCAAGACAGCATGTCCCCAGCGTCTTAAGGCCCCATCCATGTCCCCGAAACCGTCCACTGTTTTATGTGTGGGAGGGGGTGGTGGGAGGTCCCTGGACAATTACCAACCCGTCACTATTAACCATTATTTCTTATTTTTAGTGACTCTATAGCGACAGGGTCTGTTCCGCAGGACTGGCGCATAGCAAATGTGGTGCCAATATTCAAAAAGGGCTCTAAAAGTGAACCTGGAAATTATAGGCCAGTAAGTCTAACCTCTATTGTTGGTAAAATATTTGAAGGGTTTCTGAGGGATGTTATTCTGGATTATCTCAATGAGAATAACTGTTTAACTCCATATCAGCATGGGTTTATGAGAAATCGCTCCTGTCAAACCAATCTAATCAGTTTTTATGAAGAGGTAAGCTATAGACTGGACCACGGTGAGTCATTGGACGTGGTATATCTCGATTTTTCCAAAGCGTTTGATACCGTGCCGCACAAGAGGTTGGTACACAAAATGAGAATGCTTGGTCTGGGGGAAAATGTGTGTAAATGGGTTAGTAACTGGCTTAGTGATAGAAAGCAGAGGGTGGTTATAAATGGTATAGTCTCTAACTGGGTCGCTGTGACCAGTGGGGTACCGCAGGGGTCAGTATTGGGACCTGTTCTCTTCAACATATTCATTAATGATCTGGTAGAAGGTTTACACAGTAAAATATCGATATTTGCAGATGATACAAAACTATGTAAAGCAGTTAATACAAGAGAAGATAGTATTCTGCTACAGATGGATCTGGATAAGTTGGAAACTTGGGCTGAAAGGTGGCAGATGAGGTTTAACAATGATAAATGTAAGGTTATACACATGGGAAGAAGGAATCAATATCACCATTACACACTGAACGGGAAACCACTGGGTAAATCTGACAGGGAGAAGGACTTGGGGATCCTAGTTAATGATAAACTTACCTGGAGCAGCCAGTGCCAGGCAGCAGCTGCCAAGGCAAACAGGATCATGGGGTGCATTAAAAGAGGTCTGGATACACATGATGAGAGCATTATACTGCCTCTGTACAAATCCCTAGTTAGACCGCACATGGAGTACTGTGTCCAGTTTTGGGCACCGGTGCTCAGGAAGGATATAATGGAACTAGAGAGAGTACAAAGGAGGGCAACAAAATTAATAAAGGGGATGGGAGAACTACAATACCCAGATAGATTAGCGAAATTAGGATTATTTAGTCTAGAAAAAAGACGACTGAGGGGCGATCTAATAACCATGTATAAGTATATAAGGGGACAATACAAATATCTCGCTGAGGATCTGTTTATACCAAGGAAGGTGACGGGCACAAGGGGGCATTCTTTGCGTCTGGAGGAGAGAAGGTTTTTCCACCAACATAGAAGAGGATTCTTTACTGTTAGGGCAGTGAGAATCTGGAATTGCTTGCCTGAGGAGGTGGTGATGGCGAACTCAGTCGAGGGGTTCAAGAGAGGCCTGGATGTCTTCCTGGAGCAGAACAATATTGTATCATACAATTATTAGGTTCTGTAGAAGGACGTAGATCTGGGGATTTATTATGATGGAATATAGGCTGAACTGGATGGACAAAAGTCTTTTTTCGGCCTTACTAACTATGTTACTATGTTACTATGTTACTATCGGCCGCTCAGCGGTCATGGGACTGCGGGACACAGGCGCTGAACAAACCCTAGTACGTCCTGAGGTGGTGTCCCCTCAAGACTTGGTACCGGGGAAAACCCTTTCCGTCTCCGGAATTGGAGGCGTGGAACCGGCGCTGCCTGTCGCAAAGGTGTTTTTGGACTGGGGCGCCGGGAGGGGAATGCGGGAGGTGGGAGTAACGTCAAATATTCCTGCTAATGTGTTACTTGGGACCGATTTGGGGCGGCTAGTGTCCCAGTATGTGGCCACTGAACCCCCAAGTTCGGCTCCCCAAGAATGTCATGACTCTACTGTGAATGTTGATGTGTTGAATGTGCCTCCAACAGTGGGGGAGGGAGTGAAACCTGAGGGTACTCCATACACTGACACCACACACACAGGGCTCACAGTGATGACAGGTGAGGAGACTGTAGGGGAGAGCTCAGAGGTGGAGGGAGGGGCTGCTACGGGCAGTGTAGGGCCCCTAAGTGAATCCAGCCTGCTGAGTCTAGGGCCCCTGCAGGAAGAGGAACAGGCCATGGGGGGAAGAGGCGTCCCAGGAGAGGAGCCACCAGGTAAGACCCCAGGGCAGGAGTTCCCCACACCCGGGATGTCAGGAGGGCAGGGAAGTCTGCCTGACCCGGCGACTTGGTCAGGAGTCGGGGGGAAGCAGGTGCTACCCGTGGGCACAGCGGTCGTGGCCCTCTGACACCAGGAGTGGGAGCGCCGGAGCCCAAGGAGCCTTGCAGAGGTCCGACGGCTTCCCCCTCTCTGACCAAGTGGCTGCCGAGTCAGACAGCGGCCAGGAGACAGATCCCGGGGAGCTGACAGCGGATGTGGCAGTGTCGTCCATTCTTGCCACATTGAGTCAGGGATTTCAGGAAGCGTTGGAAGCTGATGCTAGCCTGAAAGCTCTTAAGGAGCAGGCGGCACAGCCTCCTGGGGAGTCAGACCGCGAGCGGGTGGTCTGGGACCAGGGACGGCTGTACCGGGTATCGGTCCAGCAGGGCTCACCGGAGGCGTGGCCCAGGGACCGACAGTTAGAGGCAGCCTCTGAGAGAGAGAGAGAAGGAGGAGGGGGCAGAGGCAGCCTCAGAGAGAGAGGGGAGGGGGCAGAGACAGCCTCAGAGAGAGAGGGAGGAGGAGGCAGAGACAGCCTCAGAGAGAGAGAGGAGGGGGCAGAAACAGCCTCAGAGAAAGAAGGAGGAGGGGGCAGAGACAGCCTCAGAGAGAGAGAGGAGTTGGCGGAGACAGCCTCAGAGAGAGACAGAGGAGGAGGCGGAGACAGCCTCAGAGAGAGAGAGGAGGGGGCAGAGACAGCCTCAGAGAGAGACAGAGGCGGAGACCGCCTCAGGAAGAGAGGGGAGGAGGCAGAGACGGCCTCAGAGAGAGAAGGAGGAGGAGGCAGAGACAGCCTCAGAGAGAGAGAGAGGAGGGGGCAGAGACAGCCTCAGAGAGAGACAGAGGAGGAGGCGGAGACCGCCTCAGGAAGAGAGGGGAGGAGGCAGAGACAGCCTCAGAGAGAGAAGGAGGAGGGGGCAGAGACAGCCTCAGAGAGAGAGAGATGGGAGGGGGCAGAGACAGCCTCAGAGAGAGACAGAGGAGGAGGAAGAAACAGCCTCAGAGAGAGGGAGGAGGGGGCAGAGACAGCCTCAGAGAGAGAAGGAGGAGGGGGCAGAGACAGCCTCAGGGAGAGAGAGGAGGGGGCAGAGACAGCCTCAGAGAAAGACGGAGGAGGGGCAGAGACAGCCTCAGAGAGAGAGAGGAGGGGGCAGAGACAGCCTCAGAGAGAGAAGGAGGAGGGGGCAGAGACAGCCTCAGAGAGAGACAGAGGAGGAGGGGGCAGAGGCAGCCTCAGAGAGAGAGAGGAGGGGGCAGAGACAGCCTCAGAGAGAGACAGAGGAGGAGGGGGCAGAGACAGCCTCAGAGAGAGAGAGGAGGGGGCAGAGACAGCCTCAGAGAGAGACAGAGGAGGAGGGGGCAGAGTCAGCCTCAGAGAGAGAGGAGGGGGCAGAGACAGCCTCAGAGAGAGACGGAGGAGGAGGCGGAGACAGCCTCAGCGAGAGAGAGAAGGAGGAGGGGGCAGAGACGGCCTCAGAGAGAGAAGGAGGAGGAGGCAGAGCCAGCTTCAGGGAGAGAGAGGAGGGGGCAGAGACAGCCTCAGAAAGAGGGGAGAGGCAGAGACAGCCTCAGAGAGAGAGAGGAGGGACAGAGTCAGCCTCAGAGAGGAGGGGGCAGAGACAGCCTCAGAGAGAGAAGGAGGAGGGGGCAGAAACAGCCTCAGAGAGAGACCGGGGAGGAGGCAGAGACAGCCTCAGAAAGAGGGGAGAGGCAGAGACAGCCTCAGAGAGAGAGAGGAGGGACAGAGTCAGCCTCAGAGAGGAGGGGGCAGAGACAGCCTCAGAGAGAGAAGGAGGAGGGGGCAGAAACAGCCTCAGAGAGAGACCGGGGAGGAGGCAGAGACAGCCTCAGAAAGAGGGGAGAGGCAGAGACAGCCTCAGAGAGAAAGAGAGAGGAGGGACAGAGTCAGCCTCAGAGAGGAGGAGGCAGAGACAGGCTCAGGGAGAGAGAGGCCGAGACCATAGTAATGCTGATGGGTTGCCCCGGCAAGGAGAAGGTGCGGAAGGGCGCATGGGGGAACACAGGAATGTGATGCCCCCTAGCGCCCTCTAAAGCAGGGAGGTGTGATGAGGGAGCAGCCGCCATCTTGGGACAGGCATACTACAGATTGGCGTGACTCCATTTTGTCTCCTGGTCAGGTAGGCAGCTAGGAGCGCTCCTGGCCCCCACCTTTTCTAATGAATAAAGTTCCTATTAGTATGCTAACGGGCTGAGCTCAGTGTAAACTGTAGACGGTAGTTCAAAGCCCCATGAGGAAAACACGCCACCAGGGGGCTTGGAAATGCTTGGGGGCTTAATTAAAACACGCATGCCAAGTGGCCACTGGATACACATCTATTATGGCAGCCCAGCCAAACCGTCTCCAACATGGAATTGTGAATTATGGACGCATCGTCCGAGGTACAGGCTCATAAAAAATATTCTCCTTACCCTAAAGAAATTGTGCCCCAACAGTGTGACTCCCGTGACGGTGGAAGGTCTGAAACCCGAGATATAGGGATCAGCCTCCCACAGGGACCGAATGGGTCCAGGTTTGATCCCATTACGACCGGCAGAACAAACCACAGGCGCTGGTACTGCCCGTGTGCTGATCCGATCATCGTGAGGGAAGTTATCCCATTTATTAGAAATTGGAATAAATCTTGCAGGGAGACAGAGGGGGTGGAGATTGCTAAGCCCACCCAGCTGCAGGCAGGGGGGCTCAGCCAGGTATAAGAAGAAGCTGAGGTCACTGGGAGGCACTCACTCCACAGAAGAACATGATGATGATATCTTAAGGAACAGGGTATGCCAGCCAGAGGGGGGAGCAAGCACATGCTTTCTGGGGGCTGCCCGGCAACTAAGTTTTTGGACCTGCGGAATGCTATGCCCCCCGGCTTCCACAAGCGACCTTCAACCTGGTAAATTGACCTCCAGCTTTATACCTTTAAGCCTTGTATTATTGTTGTTATATTGTACTCTGACTAATTCTTGATATATTTTTTGACTGTATATTTCTTGTAATTATCTAGTGCGCCCTTAAGGCAATTAAATCATAAATTAATTTTGGGCTGATCCTTTTACTCTGATTGCGAATCTTAGAATACCCAGGGTGGGTAACAGGGCAGTCTCCCCGGCGGCCATTTGCTCTATGTGCAGTTCCTTTACTGACCTGAGAGACAAAGGGGGCGCCGGAGAGCTGGACCTGTGTAGTGTCGTCACGGATTGGTGACGTGGTAGGAAGGGGTAATCCTTCACAGATGGATAAAGAATCTGATGCTACTGGAGTTATTTCCATTGGTGGTAGCGGTGGAAATTTGGGGAGAGCAATTGCGTGATGCATGTATTTGCTTCTGGTCAGAAATGAAAGCGTGGTGCATGCAGTAAATCACCTGTCGTCATCTTCTATCCCGGTTATAAGACTGATAAGGTTCCTAGTGTTGAAATGCTTGCATTTGAATATATGGTTCCGATCTCGGCATGTTCCAGGTATGGACAACGAGTTGGCTGATTCTCTATCACGTTTTAATTTTCAGAGGTTCCGGGTTCTCGCTCCAGAAGCCAATCATCAAGGGACTCCATGCCCGGGATATCTGTGGGAGGTGGCGGAAGCCTCCTAATGCCGTTGGTTAGGGCATAAGTGGCTCCATCGACTTGGAACGCATATGGTAAGGCGTGGGAAGAATGGTGGGTTTTCTCAAGGAAAATGCCAGTATGCGACTCTAGTATGGTGAGATCAGAGTCAACGGAATTATATTTACAGCAATTACATTCTCGCGGTTCCTTGGTTGCAGTCGCTAGGAATAGATTATCTGGCCTATCGTTTCATTTTAAATTAAGGGGATGGGAGGATGTTACTAAAAGTTTTATGTTGAGACAGGCCTTAAAAGGTTGGAGAAGCTCGGGGGAGTCACATAGGGTTAGACGGCTAATTTCCTTTTCGTTGTTGGAAAAAATTATCAATAGCATAAACTTGGTATGTAATTCGTTTTTTGAGTCGGTTTTCAGCAGCTTTTGGTACCGCCTTTTTCGGGGCTTTGCGGGTGAGTGAATTGGCAGCCTGTTCCGCAAAGAAACCCGGGGGATTGCAGCAGGAGATGTAGCATTTTGCAATGGGGGGTTGCGTATTCGGATTCGACGGTCAAAAACAGATTTTTTCGCAAAGGGTTTATGGTTTTCGTTGTTTCCCATTGCGGGTCCGGTTTGCCCCATTATGTTAATTTCACATTATTTGTCAATAAGACCAAATTGTCAAAAATTTTTTGCGCACAATGATTTCTCACTGTTGACCAGATTTCAGTTTCTGGCAGTACTGTGGCGGATTTTGGTCAAGTTAGGTTTTCGTCCGGAAGAATATGGTACTCATTCATTCAGAATTGGGGCGGCCACGGAAGCGGCGCGAGCGGGCCTGTAGGATGAGGAAATCATGAGGATAGGTAGATAGCGATCACCTTGTTTCTTTCGTTATATAAGGCCGGATTTGCTTTTGTTTTAGGTAAGTTGTATATGTATTAATTTCATTTTATTTCATTAGGTTTCTCCAGGCCAAGTGTGTGGATCTTAGGTCACTCCTATGTATTCTGGGCAGAACAGAGAGCTGAGATGCGGCCTGGAGGGAGATCGCTCGGTTTCAGTAACGTGGACGTGAATTGGAGAGGCATTCGCGGTTTGAGGTGGTCTCAGGTGTTGGGTGAGGTAGTCCAAATTTCAAGGATGGAGAGTCACACAGTCATCTTGGTGCTGCATGCAGGAGGAAACGATCTGGGTTCGATACAGCTAGCTGAGCTTCTCACTTTAATGAGAGCAGATATTGATAAGTTACCGGGGTTTTTTTACACAATTTATGCTGGTGTGGTCAGAAATTATTCCCAGAGTGATATGGCAAGGTGCGAGAGATTGGTCTGGGATTGAAAGGGTAAGAATGGTGATAAATAATAGAATTTTGTGCTTTGTACACTTTAAAGGGGGCATTATAATAAGCTATAGACAGCTTAAGGGGAATAATGTGAGGCTGTTACGTCCAGATGGGGTTCATTTGACAGACATTGGTTTGGACATATTTTTGTCCGGTTTAGAAGATTGGATTGAGGAAGCTTTCTTTGCTCTGGGTGGGGGTCATAGCTCTGAAGGTCATAGCTACTCCTTGGTGGAAGAAAAAATGGGTAACATGTGCCGGGAGTCCGGTGGCATATCCCCAAAACTTCCAGTGTTAATTGAGAGAGAGCTGCGACCTTACCCCTCCAATAAAAGAAGGGTTTGAAATAAAGAAGAGAGTTAGTTTATGTTGTTACTCTCCAATAAATCTTTAAGTTAAATATGAGAGTTTGTGATTATTTGCGTCGGGGAAAATGGGGAAGGGGTTTTTATGGTCCGGGCAGTCTATATCTTCCAGCCACTTAAATTGTGTTGTTTTATGCACAGGGCCTGAGTTTTGGTTCAGTCTCCCCCCCAAAAAGTGCGATTCAAATTCTCACAAAGTGGATATACTTCAGTCCTGTTAGTTTGTGGTATATCAGCCAGCCACTTTCTGCCACTTAAATTGTGTTGTTTTATGCACAGGGCCTGAGTTTTGGTGCAGTCTCCCCCCCAAAAAAGGGAGATTTAAAATCTCAACACGTTTATATACACCTTCTACCTTGTTTTACAGTACCATATAACGGTTGTTATTTTGGTTAGATTTTCCAAAAAATAAGGAAGTCAGGGGGAAGAGGCCGTGGGCGGTGGTTGCGACTGGTACTGATGGTGGTGGTGGTGCATCTGGTGGCAGTGGCAAAAGCACAATAGCACCTAAGGCTGGAGGTGTTGAGCCAGCGTCATCGTCTGGCTACACAAGGCCTTGAAGGCTCCCTTATCTGGGAGTAGGAAAACAGCTTTTAAAGCCGGAGCAGCAGGAAAACGATTTGGCTTTCCTTGCTGACTCAGCCTCTAGCTCTTTTGCCTCCTCTTCAGAAAGTTCCAAATATAAAAGCAGCAAGTCGTCAGTGGATGCTCCCGGTCAGGAACAAGACGTTTCCTTGTGTCCTTCACCCAAACCAAAAGTGAAGGATGCGTCAGGTGACACTACAGGTTACTCCATGGAGCACTTTACACATACCGTGCCTGGGTTAGAACGGGAAATTGTTAACTGCCCATTACAAGATGAATCGGACATGGAGTGCACTGATGCACAGCCACAGCTAGATTTTAATGCTGTTCCATTGACTCAGATCACTACATTGCCCTCGCAGTGTACTGAGCCAGAATCTGACCCTGATGAGACTATGGTGCCCCGTCCCGAACGCTATAGCACCTTACACGGTGACACAGAGGAAGGTGCACATGCCATTGAAGAGGAGATGATAGATGACCCAGTTGTTGACCCAGATTGGCAGCCATTGGGGGAAGAGGGTGCCGCTGCCAGTAGCTCAGAAGTGGAGGAGGATGATCCGCAGTAGCCATCAACATCGCAACAGCTGTTATCTGGCAGGCCCGTATCTGGCCAAAAATGTTTGTCAAAAACAAAAACAGTTTTAGGACAGCGTGGCCATATGGTGAAAGTAGCACAGCGTGCAATGCCTGAAAAGGTATTCCATAGTAGGAAAAGTGTAGTGTGGGAATTTTTTAACCAAGATCCGAAAGATCAGTCAAAAGTTATCTGTAAAAAATGAAGAATCTTCAAAATTTAAATACAACTTGTGTTGTGGGGTCGAGTTCCCGCCTCTGCACAGGGGGAATCTCGGGCCATCTCCCATTCTTCTCCTGCCGCAGTGGAGCCTGCTCAGCGGAGTAGTCGGTCCCAGCGTGTTGCTCAGTCCCACTCTGTACAAAGAGTTACTGCTGCTTTTCCTGCTTCTGCCATTGAAGTCAGTGCTGGGCAGCGGCGAGCAGACGCTTCTGCTTTTCTCGTTCTGAGCATGCCCTGAGTAAGATCTCTCAGTGGAGATCGAGGGTCACATGGTCAGATACTGCACCTAAGTCCATTGGTCCTTTCAGGAAGGTCCTGTAGGTGCTAGGACTAAGTCCTGCTTTGCACACACTGAGCATGCCCAGGGCAAGATCTCTCAGTGGAGATTTAGGGTCACATGCTCAGGTATGGCAGTCTCTCATTGGTCCTTCTAGGAAGGTCTTTTACTTGCTGCAGCTATATAAGGCTCGCATGGCCGCACGGCCATGCGCTAGTATCAAATGTGTTTTGGCTTATGCCAGTGGATACGATACCACTCTGTTCTTATGTGGTGTGAAGCTGTAGCTTTGGGACTGTACACTCAGGCAGGCAGCTAGCGTCAGTGGGGGCAATTAGCCTTGGCTTAGCATCTGGTTCCTTCATGTGTGCGTTTAGCACAGAAGAGTTCCAGAGCAAGCACAACCCTAGTTAGGGTATTAGTTTTGTGTACAGCGCTACTCTGTGAGGCAACAGAGTTCGCTACCAGTTCACACGGGGTGAAGCTTAACCCACGTGTGACCTCAGAGTCCATCCGCCATTACTTTGCAGCAGAAATCTCTGCACGGTGGACCCCGGGCTTCGAACGCACTTTGTAGCTACCTACCTATTACTCTGTGCATTCCGCTAGCCCTAACAACGTGCATGCTTAGACATTTAACCAGCATGCACTTGCAAGCCTGGACTAACTACCAAACGTCCCGTACCGTTGGTGCACCTGCTCAGAATGAAGGTAGTCAGCAACGCTACATTGCTTCCCTCACTGTAAGCCCACCGGTTAGGACACTAACAGCAGCAAATGTGGAGGTATTGTCGCAAGGCCAAAGCAGTCAGGGAATCACAAGGTTATTGGTAGGAAACACTGTATGTAGGCCAACATCGAGAATACCATCTCCAACCCTCTCTCAATCCACCATGTCCACCACCACCACCGCTAGTTCCACCATATGCAGCTCTCCAGTCCAGCTCACCCTACAAGAGACTCTCATTAGGAAAAGTACTCATCCTCTCATCTGCATACACAGGGTTTGAACGCCCACATTGCTATAATAATCTCGCTAGAGATGATGCCCTACCGGTTGGTTGAAAGTGAAGCTTTCAAAGACCTGATGGCCTACACAGTACCACGCTATAACCCACCCAGTCGACACTTCTTTGCGAGAAAAGCCATCTCAGCCCTCCACCAGCATGTCAAAGACCACATTGTCCATGAACTGAAACAATCAGTCAGTGGAAAGGTGCACCTCACAACAGATGCATGGACCAGTAGGCATGGCCAGGGACGTTTTGTGTCCATCATGGCGCACTGGGTTAATGTGGTGGATGCAGGGTCCACGGGGACAGCCATAGTGGGACAGTTCTGCCTAGCCCACGGTCTAGGAAACAGTTGGCTGTAGGCGTTCGCCACCCCTCCTCCTCCTCCTCCAGAAGCGAAAGCTCGTCCACAGAGCGCAGTCGCACAAAAACTCCATCCGCAGCTGCCAGTGTTGCACACGAGGTGTCCCATTATCGAACAGCTAGTGGTAAGCGTCAGCAGGCTGTGTTACAAATGAAGTGTTTGGGCGACAACAGACACACCGCGGAAGTACTGGCCGAGTTCTTGCAGTAACAAATTCAGTCATGGCTGGGCAGTGTACATCTTGAGGCAGGCAAGGTAGTCAGTGATAACGGAAGGAATTTTATGGCTGCCATAGCCCTTTCAGAACTTAAACACATACCTTGCCTGGCTCACACCTTGAACCTGGTGGTGCAGTGTTTCCTCAAAAATTATCCGGAGTTACCAGCCCTGCTCCTGAAGGTGCGAAGACTTTGCTCACACATCCGCTGGTCGCCCATACACTCCAGGCGTATGCAGAACCATCAGCGATCGCTGAATCTTCCCCAGCACCGCCTAATAATCGACGTTGCAACAAGGTGGAACTCAACACTGCACATGCTTCAGAGACTGTGCGAACAGAGGCGAGCTGTAATTAATTTGTGGGAAGATACACATACACGGGCAGGCAGTTGGATGGTAGACATGGAGTTGTCTGGTGTGCAGTGGTCGAAGCTACAAGACCTCTGTCAAGTCCTTCAGTGTTTTGAGGAATACACACGGCTGGTCAGTGCAGACAACGCCATAATAAGCATGAGCATCCCACTAATGCGTCTGCTGATGCAAAGTTTGATGCACATCAAGGAGCAGGCGTCTGCAGCTGAGGAAGAGGAAAGCCTTGATGACAGTCAGCCATTGTCTGGTCAGGGAACTCTCCTGGACGAGGTGGCGGATGAAGAGGATGATGGAGATGAATATTTATGGGAGGAGGATGCTTCTCAGGGGTCAATAGAAACTGGTGGCATTGCAAGGTCAGGTACAGGGTTTTATGTGTGAGACAAGTGATGTTGATTTGCAAGAAAGTGCTCCTCAACCCAGCACAAGCAGTGAATTGACACCTGGAACATTGGCCCACATGGCTGAGTATGTCTTGCGTATCCTAAAAAGGGACCCCCGCATTATCAAAATGATGACCGATGACGATTACTGGTTGGCCTGCCTCCTGGATCCACGATATAAAGGAAGATTACAAAATATCATGCCACATGAGAACCTTGAGCAAATATTGGCTACCAAACAAGCAACTCTTGTAGACCATTTGGTTCAGGCATTCCCAGCACACAGCGGCGGTGATGGTTCTCACACGAGCTGCAGGGGGCAACATGGCAGAGGTGTTAGAAGTGCACAAATCAGAAGTGGCGTTGGACAGAGGGGTTTTATGACCAGGTTGTGGAGTGATTTCGCAATGACCGCAGACACGACAGGTTCTGCTGCATCGATTCAAAGTGACAGGAGACAGCATTTGTCCAGTATGGTTACAAACTACTTTTCTTCCCTTATCGATGTTCTCCCTCACAGGTTATTCCCATTTGATTACTGGGCATCTAAAATAGACACCTGGCCTGAATTGGCAGAATATGCATTACAGGAGCTCGCTTGCCCAGCAGCTAGTGTCCTATCAGAAAGAGTATTCAGTGCTGCTGGTTCAATAATGACCGAAAAAAAGGACTCGTCTGGCTACCCGAAATGTTGATGATCTAACCTTCATTACATAGTAACATATTAACATAGTTAGTAAGGCCGAAAAAAGACATTTGTCCATCCAGTTCAGCCTATATTCCATCATAATAAATCCCCAGATCTACGTCCTTCTACAGAACCTAATAATTGTATGATACAATATTGTTCTGCTCCAGGAAGACATCCAGGCCTCTCTTGAACCCCTCGACTGAGTTCTCCATCACCACCTCCTCAGGCAAGCAATTCCAGATTCTCACCGCCCTAACAGTAAACAATCCTCTTCTATGTTGGTGGAAAAACCTTCTCTCCTCCAGACGCAAAGAATGCCCCCTTGTGCCCGTCATCATCCTTGGTACAAACAGATCCTCAGCGAGATATTTGTATTGTCCCCTCATATACTTATACATGGTTATTAGATCGCCCCTCAGTCGTCTTTTTTCTAGACTAAATAATCCTAATTTCGCTAATCTATCTGGGTATTGTAGTTCGCCCATCCCCTTTATTAATTTGCGAACAACTGGCTAAGACGATGGTGCAGACAACAAGGATTCGGATTCCTGGACCACGGTGTGAATTACTTGTACGATGGACTCCTCGCCAGAGACGAACTACACCGCAACAAACCTGGGAAACACACATTCGCCAGAAGACTCGCTACACTCATCAGGAGGGCGTTAAACTAGAAGAAGAGGGGACGGGAAAGAAAAACATTAGACTCGAACAAAGAAGACCCAGGAAGACATACTCAGAAGGGAGGTAAGAACATTTCTAAAACAATCCACAGCAAGGAGATTGGAACAAAACAAAATCCTCTAAACTGCATGCTCGCAAACGCCAGAAGCCTGACAAACAAGATGGAAGAACTAGAAGCAGAAATATCTACAGGTAACTTTGACATAGTGGGAATAACCGAGACATGGTTAGATGAAAGCTATGACTGGGCAGTTAACTTACAGGGTTACAGTCTGTTTAGAAAGGATCGTAAAAATCGGAGAGGAGGAGGGGTTTGTCTCTATGTAAAGTCTTGTCTAAAGTCCACTTTAAGGGAGGATATTAGCGAAGGGAATGAGGATGTCGAGTCCATATGGGTCGAAATTCATGGAGGGAAAAATGGTAACAAAATTCTCATTGGGGTTTGTTACAAACCCCCAAATATAATAAAAACCATGGAAAGTCTACTTCTAAAGCAGATAGATGAAGCTGCAACCCATAATGAGGTCCTGGTTATGGGGGATTTTAACTACCCGGATATTAACTGGGAAACAGAGACCTGTGAAACCCATAAAGGCAACAGGTTTCTGCTAATAACCAAGAAAAATTATCTTTCACAATTGGTGCAGAATCCAACCAGAGGAGCAGCACTTTTAGACCTAATACTATCTAATAGACCTGACAGAATAACAAATCTGCAGGTGGTCGGGCATCTAGGAAATAGCGACCACAAAATTGTACAGTTTCACCTGTCTTTCACTAGGGGGACTTGTCAGGGAGTCACAAAAACACTGAACTTTAGGAAGGCAAAGTTTGACCAGCTTAGAGATGCCCTTAATCTGGTAGACTGGGACAATATCCTCAGAAATAAGAATACAGATAATAATTGGGAAATGTTTAAGAACATCCTAAATAGGCAGTGTAAGCGGTTTATACCTTGTGGGAATAAAAGGACTAGAAATAGGAAAAACCCAATGTGGCTAAACAAAGAAGTAAGACAGGCAATTAACAGTAAAAAGAAAGCATTTGCACTACTAAAGCAGGATGGCACCATTGAAGCTCTAAAAAACTATAGGGAGAAAAATACTTTATCTAAAAAACTAATTAAAGCTGCCAAAAAGGAAACAGAGAAGCACATTGCTAAGGAGAGTAAAACTAATCCCAAACTGTTCTTCAACTATATCAATAGTAAAAGAATAAAAACTGAAAATGTAGGCCCCTTAAAAAATAGTGAGGAAAGAATGGTTGTAGATGACGAGGAAAAAGCTAACATATTAAACACCTTCTTCTCCACGGTATTCACGGTGGAAAATGAAATGCTAGGTGAAATCCCAAGAAACAATGAAAACCCTATATTAAGGGTCACCAATCTAACCCAAGAAGAGGTGCGAAACCGGCTAAATAAGATCAAAATAGATAAATCTCCGGGGCCGGATGGCATACACCCACGAGTACTAAGAGAACTAAGTAATGTAATAGATAAACCATTATTTCTTATTTTTAGGGACTCTATAGCGACAGGGTCTGTTCCGCAGGATTGGCGCATAGCAAATGTGGTGCCAATATTCAAAAAGGGCTCTAAAAGTGAACCTGTAAATTATAGGCCAGTAAGTCTAACCTCTATTGTTGGTAAAATATTTGAAGGGTTTCTGAGGGATGTTATTCTGGATTATCTCAATGAGAATAACTGTTTAACTCCATATCAGCATGGGTTTATGAGAAATCGCTCCTGTCAAACCAATCTAATCAGTTTTTATGAAGAGGTAAGCTATAGGCTGGACCACGGTGAGTCATTGGACGTGGTATATCTCGATTTTTCCAAAGCGTTTGATACCGTGCCGCACAAGAGGTTGGTACACAAAATGAGAATGCTTGGTCTGGGGGAAAATGTGTGTAAATGGGTTAGTAACTGGCTTAGTGATAGAAAGCAGAGGGTGGTTATAAATGGTATAGTCTCTAACTGGGTCGCTGTGGCCAGTGGGGTACCGCAGGGGTCAGTATTGGGACCTGTTCTCTTCAACATATTCATTAATGATCTGGTAGAAGGTTTACACAGTAAAATATCGATATTTGCAGATGATACAAAACTATGTAAAGCAGTTAATACAAGAGAAGATAGTATTCTGCTACATATGGATCTGGAGAAGTTGGAAACTTGGGCTGAAAGGTGGCAGATGAGGTTTAACAATGATAAATGTAAGGTTATACACATGGGAAGAAGGAATCAATATCACCATTACACACTGAATGGGAAACCACTGGGTAAATCTGACAGGGAGAAGGACTTGGGGATCCTAGTTAATGATAAACTTACCTGGAGCAGCCAGTGCCAGGCAGCAGCTGCCAAGGCAAACAGGATCATGGGGTGCATTAAAAGAGGTCTGGTGCCCAAAACTGGGCACAGTACTCCATGTGCGGTCTAACTAGGGATTTGTACAGAGGCAGTATAATGCTCTCATCATGTGTATCCAGACCTCTTTTAATCATTGTTAAACCTCATCTGCCACCTTTCAGCCCAAGTTTCCAACCTATCCAGATCCATCTGTAGCAGAATACTATCTTCTCTTGTATTAACTGCTTTACATAGTTTTGTATCATCTGCAAATATCGATATTTTACTATGTAAACCTTCTACCAGATCATTAATGAATATGTTGAAGAGAACAGGTCCCAATACCGACCCCTGCGGTCCCCACTTGTCACAGCGACCCAGTTAGAGACTATACCATTTATAACCACCTTCTGCTTTCTATCACTAAGCCAGTTACTAACCCATTTACACACATTTTCCCCCCGACCAAGCATTCTCATATTGTGTACCAACCTCTTGTGCGGCACGGTATCAAACGCTTTGGAAAAATCGAGATATACCACGTCCAATGACTCACCGTGGTCCAGCCTATAGCTTACCTCTTCATAAAAACTGATTAGATTGGTTTGACAGGAGCGATTTCTCATAAACCCATGCTGATATGGAGTTAAACAGTTATTCTCATGGAGATAATCCAGAATAACATCCCTCAGAAACCCTTCACATATTTTACCAACAATAGAGGTTAGACTTACTGGCCTATAATTTCCAGGGTCACTTTTAGAGCCCATTTTGAATATTGGCACCACATTTGCTATGCGCCAGTCCTGCGGAACAGACCCCGTCGCTATAGAGTCCCTAAAAATAAGAAATAATGGTTTATCTATTACATTACTTAGTTCTCTTAGTACTCGTGGGTGTATGCCATCCGGACCCGGAGATTTATCTATTTTAATCTTATTTAGCCGGTTTCGCACCTCTTCTTGGGTTAGATTGGTGACCCTTAATATAGGGTTTTCATTGTTTCTTGGGATTTCACCTAGCATTTCATTTTCCACCGTGAATACCGTGGAGAAGAAGGTGTTTAATATGTTAGCTTTTTCCTTGTCATCTACAACCATTCTTTCCTCACTATTTTTTAAGGGGCCTACATTTTCAGTTTTTATTCTTTTACTATTGATATAGTTGAAGAACAGTTTGGGATTAGTTTTACTCTCCTTAGCAATGTGCTTCTCTGTTTCCTTTTTGGCAGCTTTAATTTGTTTTTTTAGATAAAGTATTTTTCTCCCTATAGTTTTTTAGAGCTTCAATGGTGCCATCCTGCTTTAGTAGTGCAAATGCTTTCTTTTTACTGTTAATTGCCTGTCTTACTTCTAATTATTTCTAATTATTTTGCCCCACCTTCCCCTGCTGACACGTAGCTTGCCTGAAAAATGTCTTGCTTTTGGCCTCCTCTTACTGACTTTTCCAATTCCTCCATTTGCAGCTGCTGAATGTCCACCATAGGCCATTTTTATACCTCCCTAAATGGGCTGACTCCCCCCACAGGGCCGTGGTCACCACCTGGTGCAAGCACCCGTGCAAGTGCCGTTTGCCTGGACAGGTGGGTGCAGGGCTGCCACTAGAAATTTCAGGGCCCCATACTGGCAAAATTTCCGGGGCCCCCTTGAGACTCCGCCCAGGTTCCACCCCAGCCCCGCCTCCACGCTCCACCCCTCAAACTATCCACAGTCCCACCACTTTTTCTTGGAAAAACTCCACTTCTCACCTAACACACATTAACAGTTCCCATCACCAGATCACACATATAGCCGGCAGCTTTTGTTTGGCCAAAAGATTTTTTAAGCCACCAAAATGACAAGGTAGACACTTTTGGCCAGGCCCTACTCTACTGTAACCTATTAAATATTTGTTAAAATATGCAATACAATTTAGGTATATTTTTATTTATTTTTCAGTTTTTAAAATGACCTATAATACCACATACAAGGAACAAATACCACAGCACCATGACCAGACACCATATCACCACAGTGACCTATAATACTATCTACAAGGCACAAGTACCGCCACACCATGACCAGATGACATATTACCACCACAGTGATCAAATAATATCAAATACAAGGAACAGATACCACAACATCATGACCAGACCACATATTACCACCACATAGTGACTGAATACTACAATACTGATCAATAATAAAAAAAAACCCACAATACTATCACCATCAGTGCCATTATACACAGGAGATCTGTACTTAGTATGCAGTGTCTGTGTACAGGTAATACAGTTATTACCAGTGACATTATACACAGGAGCTCTGTATATAGTGTATAGGTAATCCAGTGATCACTGGTGACATTATACACAGGACCTCTGTATATAGTATACAGTGTATAGTGTCAGTGTATAGGTAACACACTGACTCACCAGTGACGTCTCTAGGTGAAGTCCTTCATCTTCCATCCAGCACAGACCGCCATCACTTCATCCAGCCAGGACTCGTCTCTGCAGGAAATAACACAGTTATTTCGAGTTCCACTTGTAGAACACATTACTTAATTTTCCCAACTACATTACACCACATGAAGAAGGCGACATAGTATCACTCTACACAGTAATAGGACCGCCCCCCCCCATTTAGAACAGTATACTCAAAAAATAAAATAAATACATCACTGCAGTAATAATATCCCTTAATTAGCCCCTATGGGAATAATATTCACCATCCTGGCCCCCGTGTGTCTCATTCCTGGCGTCAGCCATATGTTCTCCCATCCTGCCCTAATGAGTATCCATCCTGCCCCATATGATCTCCCCATCCTGCCCCATCTGTCTCCATCGTATCCATCCTGCCCCATGATCCTGTCCCATCTGTCTCCAATCCTGCCTCCAGTGTCTCCAATCATGCCCGTATCACCATTCTGCCCCGTCTCCAATCATGCCCCCTGTGTCTCAATTCTGCCTCATCTGTCTCCAGTCATGCCCCAGTGTCTCCAGTCATGCCGCCATGTCTGTCATCCTGCCTCCTGTGTCTCCAATCATGCCCCGTTTCTCCATTCTGCCCCTGTGTCCAGCAATCTGCCCCTGTGTCCAGCAATCTGCCTCTGTGTCCAGCAATCTGCCTCTGTGTCCAGCAATCTGCCCCTGTGTCAAGCTTTCTGCCCCTGTGTCCAGCTTTCTGCCCCCCCCCCCCGTGTCCAGCTTTCTGCCCCCCCCGTGTCCAGCTTTCTGCTCCCCCCGTGTCCAGCTTTCTGCCCCCCCTGTATCCAGCTTTCTGCCCTCCCTGTGTCCAGCTGTCTGCCCTCCCTGTGTCCAGCTTTCTGCACCCGTGTCCAGCGTTCTGCCCCTGTGTCCAGCGTTCTGCCCCTGTGTCCAGCTTTCTGCCCTCCCTGTGTTATGAAAGGCAATTCAGTACTACAATGGACATAGCGGTCAGAGCACATACAGTGATCTGACAATAACCCAAAATCATAGAATGAGCTCTGAGACGTGGGAACTCTGCAGACCGCAATCCCTAATCCTCTCCAAACAACACTAGAGGCAGCCGTGGATTGCGCCTAACTCTGCCTATGCAACTTGGCACAGCCTGAGAAACTAACTAGCCTGAAGATAGAAAATAAGCCTACCTTGCCTCAGAGAAATACCCCAAAGGAAAAGGAAACCCCCCACATATAATGACTGTGAGTTAAGATGAAAAGACAAACGTAGAGATGAAATAGATTCAGCAAAGTGAGGCCCGACTTTCTTAACAGATCGAGGATAGAAAAGGTAACTTTGCGGTCTACACAAAACCCTAAAGAAAACCACGCAAAGGGGACAAAAAGACCCTCCGTACCGAACTAACGGCACGGAGGTACACCCTTTGCGTCCCAGAGCTTCCAGCAACAAATTAGACAAGCTAGACAGAAAAAATAGCAAACAAATAGCAAAGAAGAACTTAGCTATGCAGAGCAGCAGGCCACAGGAATGATCAAGGGAAAAGCAAGTCCAACACTGGAACATTGACAGGAAGCCAGGATCAAAGCATTAGGTGGAGTTAAGTAGAGAAGCACCTGACGACCTCACCAGATCACCTGAGGGAGGAAACTCAGAAGCCGCAGTACCACTTCCCTCCACCAACAGAAGCTCACAGAGAGAATCAGCCGAAGTACCACTTGTGACCACAGGAGGGAGCTCTGCCACAGAATTCACAACAGTACCCCCCCCTTGAGGAGGGGTCACCGAACCCTCACCAGAGCCCCCAGGCCGACCAGGATGAGCCACATGAAAGGCACGAACAAGATCGGGAGCATGGACATCAGAGGCAAAAACCCAGGAATTATCTTCCTGAGCATAACCCTTCCATTTAACCAGATACTGGAGTTTCCGTCTAGAAACACGAGAATCCAAAATCTTCTCCACAATATACTCCAATTCCCCCTCCACCAAAACCGGGGCAGGAGGATCAAGAGATGGAACCATAGGTGCCACGTATCTCCGCAACAATGACCTATGGAATACGTTATGTATGGAAAAAGAATCTGGAAGGGTCAGACGAAAAGACACAGGATTAAGAACCTCAGAAATCCTATACGGACCAATAAAACGAGGTTTAAACTTAGGAGAGGAAACCTTCATAGGAATATGACGAGAAGATAACCAAACCAGATCCCCAACACGAAGTCGGGGACCCACACGGCGTCTGCGATTAGCGAAACGTTGAGCCTTCTCCTGGGACAAGGTCAAATTGTCCACTACATGAGTCCAAATCTGCTGCAACCTGTCCACCACAGTATCCACACCAGGACAGTCCGAAGACTCAACCTGTCCTGAAGAGAAACGAGGATGGAACCCAGAATTGCAGAAAAATGGCGAGACCAAGGTAGCCGAGCTGGCCCGATTATTAAGGGCGAACTCAGCCAAAGGCAAAAAGGACACCCAGTCATCCTGATCGGCAGAAACAAAGCATCTCAGATATGTTTCCAAGGTCTGATTGGTTCGTTCGGTCTGGCCATTAGTCTGAGGATGGAAAGCCGAGGAAAAAGACAAGTCAATGCCCATCCTACCACAAAAAGCTCGCCAAAACCTTGAAACAAACTGGGAACCTCTGTCAGAAACGATATTCTCTGGAATGCCATGTAAACGAACCACATGCTGGAAGAACAATGGCACCAAATCAGAGGAGGAAGGCAATTTAGACAAGGGTACCAGATGGACCATCTTAGAAAAGCGATCACAGACCACCCAAATGACTGACATCTTTTGGGAAACGGGAAGATCAGAAATAAAATCCATAGAGATATGTGTCCAAGGCCTCTTCGGGACCGGCAAGGGCAAAAGCAACCCACTGGCACGAGAACAACAGGGCTTAGCCCGAGCACAAATCCCACAGGACTGCACAAAAACACGCACATCCCGCGACAGAGTCGGCCACCAAAAGATCTAGCCACCAACTCTCTGGTACCAAAGATTCCAGGATGACCAGCCAACACCGAACAATGAACCTCAGAGATAACTTTATTGGTCCACCTATCAGGGACAAACAGTCTCTCCGCTGGACAACGATCAGGTTTATTAGCCTGAAATTTTCGCAGCACCCGCCGCAAATCAGGGGAGATGGCAGACACAATTACTCCTTCCTTGAGGATACCCGCCGGCTCAGACAAACCCGGAGAGTCGGGCACAAAACTCCTAGACAGAGCATCCGCCTTCACATTTTTAGAGCCCGGAAGGTACGAAATCACAAAGTCAAAACGGGCAAAAAACAGCGACCAACGAGCCTGTCTAGGATTCAACCGCTTAGCAGACTCAAGATAAGTCAAGTTCTTATGATCAGTCAATACCACCACGCGATGCTTAGCTCCTTCAAGCCAATGACGCCACTCCTCGAATGCCCACTTCATGGCCAGCAACTCTCGGTTGCCCACATCATAATTTCGCTCAGCAGGCGAAAACTTCCTGGAAAAAAAGCGCATGGTTTCATCACTGAGCAATCAGAACCTCTCTGCGACAAAACAGCCCCTGCTCCAATCTCAGAAGCATCAACCTCGACCTGGAACGGAAGAGAAACATCTGGTTGACACAACACAGGGGCAGAAGAAAAACGACGCTTCAAGTCTTGAAAAGCTTCCACAGCAGCAGAAGACCAATTGACCAAATCAGCACCCTTCTTGGTCAAATCGGTCAATGGTTTGGCAATACTAGAAAAATTGCAGATGAAGCGACGATAAAAATTAGCAAAGCCCAGGAACTTTTGCAGACTTTTCAGAGATGTCGGCTGAGTCCAATCATGGATGGCTTGGACCTTAACAGGATCCATCTCGATAGTAGAAGGGGAAAAGATGAACCCCAAAAATGAAACCTTCTGCACACCAAAGAGACACTTTGATCCCTTCACAAACAAAGAATTAGCACGCAGGACCTGAAAAACCGTTCTGACCTGCTTCACATGAGACTCCCAATCATCCGAGAAGATCAAAATGTCATCCAAGTACACAATCAGGAATTTATCAAGGTACTCTCGGAAGATGTCATGCATAAAGGACTGAAACACTGATGGAGCATTGGCAAGTCCGAATGGCATCACTAGATAATCAAAATGACCCTCGGGCGTATTAAATGCAGTTTTCCATTCATCTCCTCACCTGATTCGCACCAGATTATACGCACCACGAAGATCTATCTTGGTGAACCAACTAGCCCCCTTAATCCGAGCAAACAAATCAGATAACAATGGCAAGGGGTACTGAAATTTAACCGTGATCTTATTTAGAAGGCAGTAATCTATACAAGGTCTCAGCGAACCATCCTTCTTGGCTACAAAAAAGAACCCTGCTCCTAATGGTGACGATGACGGGCGAATATGCCCCTTCTCCAGGGATTCCTTCACATAACTGCGCATAGCGGCGTGCTCAGGCACGGATAAATTAAACAGTCGACCTTTTGGGAATTTACTACCAGGAATCAAATTGATAGCACAATCACAATCCCTATGCGGAGGTAGGGCATCGGACTTGGGCTCATCAAATACATCCCGGTAATCAGACAAGAACTCTGGAACCTCAGAAGGGGTGGATAACGAAATTGACAGAAATGGAACATCACCATGTACCCCCTGACAACCCCAGCTGGACACCGACATGGATTTCCAATCTAATACTGGATTATGGGCTTGTAGCCATGGCAACCCCAACACGACCACATCATGCAGATTATGCAACACCAGAAAGCGAATAACCTCCTGATGTGCAGGAGCCATGCACATGGTCAGCTGGGTCCAGTTTTGAGGCTTATTCTTGGCCAAAGGCGTGGCATCAATTCCTCTCAATGGAATAGGACACTGCAAGGGCTCTAAGAGAAACCCACAACGCTTAGCATACTCCAAGTCCATCATATTCAGGGCAGCGCCTGAATCCACAAATGCCATGACAGAATACGATGACAAAGAGCAGATCAAGGTAACGGACAGAAGAAATTTTGACTGTACCGTACCAATGGTGGCAGACCTAGCGAACCGCTTAGTGCGCTTAGGACAATCAGAGATAGCATGAGTGGAATCACCACAGTAGAAACACAGCCCATTCAGACGTCTGTGTTCTTGCCGTTTAACTCTGGTCAAAGTCCTATTGCACTGCATAGGCTCAGGTTTAAGCTCAGGTAATACCGCAAAATGGTGCACAGATTTACGTTCACGCAAGCATCGACCGATCTGAATGGCCAAAGACATAGACTCATTCAAACCAGCAGGCATAGGAAATCCCACCATGACATCCTTAAGGGCTTCAGAGAGACCCTTTCTGAACATAGCTGCCAGCACAGATTCATTCCATTGAGTGAGCACGGACCACTTTCTAAATTTCTGACAATATACCTCTATCTCATCCTGACCCTGACAAAGAGCCAGCAAATTTTTCTCTGCCTGATCCACTGAATTAGGTTCATCGTACAGCAATCCGAGCGCCAGGAAAAATGCATCGATATTACTCAATGCAGGATCTCCTGGCGCAAGAGAAAATGCCCCGTCCTGAGGGTCGCCGCGCAAAAAAGAAATAACAATCAAAACCTGTTGAACTGGATCACCAGAGGAGCGAGGTTTCAAGGCCAGAAATAATTTACAATTATTTTTGAAACTCAGAAACTTAGTTCTATCTCCAAAAAACAAATCAGGAATAGGAATTCTTGGTTCCAACATAGCTTTCTGATCAATAGTGTCTTGAATCTTTTGTACTCTTGCCGAGAGCTGATCCACAAATGAAGACAGACTTCTAATGTCCATCGCTACACCTGTGTACTGAACCACCCAAATGTCTAGGGAAAAAAAAAGGCAAAACACAGTGCAAAGAAAAAAAAAATGGTCTCAGAACTTCTTTTTTCCCTCTATTGAGAATCATTAGTACTTTGGGCTTCCTGTACTGTTATGAAAGGCAATTCAGTACCACAATGGACATAGCGGTCAGAGCACATACAGTGATCTGACAATAACCCAAAATCATAGAACGAGCTCTGAGATGTGGGAACTCTGCAGACCGCAATCCCTAATCCTCTCCAAACAACACTAGAGGCAGCCGTGGATTGCGCCTAACTCTGCCTATGCAACTCGGCACAGCCTGAGAAACTAACTAGCCTGAAGATAGAAAATAAGCCTACCTTGCCTCAGAGAAATACCCCAAAGGAAAAGGCAGCCCCCCACATATAATGACTGTGAGTTAAGATGAAAAGACAAACGTAGGGATGAAATAGATTCAGCAAAGTGAGGCCCGACTTTCTTAACAGATCGAGGATAGAAAAGGTAACTTTGCGGTCAACACAAAACCCTAAAGAAAACCACGCAAAGGGGGCAAAAAGACCCTCCGTACCGAACTAACGGCACGGAGGTACACCCTTTGCGTCCCAGAGCTTCCAGCAACAAATTAGACAAGCTAGACAGAAAAAATAGCAAACAAATAGCAAAGAAGAACTTAGCTATGCAGAGCAGCAGGCCACAGGAATGATCCAGGGAAAAGCAAGTCCAACACTGGAACATTGACAGGAAGCCAGGATCAAAGCATTAGGTGGAGTTAAGTAGAGAAGCACCTAACGACCTCACCAGATCACCTGAGGGAGGAAACTCAGAAGCCGCAGTACCACTTCCCTCCACCAACAGAAGCTCACAGAGAGAATCAGCCGAAGTACCACTTGTGACCACAGGAGGGAGCTCTGCCACAGAATTCACAACATCCCTGTGTCCAGCTGTCTGCCCTCCCTGTGTCCAGCTTTCTGCCCTCGTGTCCAGTATTCTGCCCATGTCCAGCGTTCTGCCCCTGTGCACAGCTTTCTGCCCGTGTCCAGCTTTCTGCCCCCCTGTGTCCAGCTTTCTGCCCCCCCGTGTCCAGCTTTCTGCCCCCCGTGTCCAGCTTTCTGCCCCCCCGTGTCCTGCTTTCTGCCCCCCCGTGTCCAGCTTTCTGCCCCCCCCGTGTCCAGCTTTCTGCCCCCCCCCCGTATCTAGCTTTCTGCCCCCCCTGTGTCCAGCATTCTGCCCAACCTGTGTCCAGCTTTCTGCCCTCCCTGTGTCCAGCTTTCTGCCCTCCCTGTGTCCAGCTTTCTGCCCTCCCTGTGTCCAGCTTTCTGCCCTCCCTGTGTCCAGCTTTCTGCCCTCCCTGTGTCCAGCTTTACTCCCTACCCCCCCCCCCCCCCCCGGATCGCCGCTCTCAATGAAAAAAAAAACAAGTTCTCCTTACCTGCCGCCTCCTGCTCTCTCCACGCAGCTGCAGCGACAGACGCCGGCGACCTGCACGCTGCGGCTGACATCAGCTGCCAGCCTCAGATTGGCTGGCGGCTGTTAACTATTGACGTGTGGGCGCGGGCCCGCACGTCAATAGCGTTAAACAGCTGCAGCGCCGGCTGCCGCTAAGGGCCCGGTTCAGCCTGCGGCTGCCGGTAGGGGCCCGGTGAGCAGATAAGACGGGGCCCGATGCGGGCCCCCTCTGCCCACCGGGCCCCATACGCCAGTCACGGCTGTAATGCCCTGATGGTGGCCCTGGGTGGGTGCGCCCACTCTTGGGTGACGGCACTGGCACAGGGTCCTTCATAGTACAATGAAGTGTCTCTGACGGTGGTGGTGCACAACCAACATCAGACACACCGTCGTAATATGAGGGGCCCTGTGCCAGTACCGCCGCCCACGAGAGAATGTTCCCCCCAGCTCGAAGTGTGTGTGCTCTACCACTTGCAATACTTACCTCTCCCTGCTCCACCACTGTGTAGTCTGTGCTGTTAAATCCTTCAATGGCACTGCCAATACAAATTTGTTGAAATGATAGATGATAGTAAAAATATACAGGGGCCCTGGCCTCCATTTAGACCAGTTAATACTTTGCACCAACTACCACTGTCTGCTACTCAGCAGAGGAGCCCACCCCTGTACCTAGCTATGCCACCTGTTTATTTATGAACTATTTTTTGGCAGACATTTAGCCCACTTTATTATTTGGGCCTACTAACTGTGTCTGCCTCTCATTACAGTTGTCCTCCACTGAACAAAGCAATGCCCCCTGGTTAGTCCTGTGTTACCAATTTTGAACTGCATTTAGCCCACTTTATTATTTGGGCCTATATCTGTGTTTCCTCCTCATCCTGCCCATTGCCCAGCCAGTGATAGATGAGTCTGCTGGTACATTGACCCAGACCACTACATTCCCCTTGCACTCTACACAGCCAGAATCTGACCCTGCTGAAAGTCAGGTCCCCCTTCCCGCATACTATACCACCTTACACGGGGACAAAGAGGAAGGTGCAGATGAAAGTGCAGGTTCCTTCATCAGGTGGGGGGGGGGGCATGCTCGTTGGCAATGTCACTGGCACAGGGCCCCTCATAGTACGCAAAAGTGTCTCTGCCAGTGGGAGGCGCCACCCACCGTCAAACACACCGCCGTACTATGAGGGGCCCTGTGCCAGTGCCAACGAGTGCCCCCCCTGCTTGCTCAGGATCACAGCACTTGCAAAGTTGAAATACTTACCTCTCCCTGCTCCACCGCCATGACGTATTCCGCGTTTCCTTTTCCCATGAAAATCTTGAGCCAGCCCTACCCCCCCACAACTTTAGCCAAATGACCCCCAGCTTTCAATGCCTAACTATTATTATAAAGTAAATTAAGATTGACAAGCTTAAGTAATAAGAATTGATGTTTTTGGCATAAAATGGGCACTGTAGGTGTTTTCCTGGCCTCCACTCACTGCCGACTTTGATTCCCCATTGACTTGCATTGGGTTTCGTGCTTCAGTCGGCCCCCGACTTTTCGCAATAATCGGCCGATTTCACCCAACCCGACTTTTGACAAAGTCGGGTTTCGCGAAACCCGACTCGATCCGAAAAAAGTAAAAGTCGTTCAACTCTACGCTACCGTGGTGTCAGGAGTAAACTAAACTTAAAATAGATTTAGCGCACTTGGTGTGCTCAGCGTCGCTCTGGCGAACACCACTAACTGCTCTATCTAGGGACAGGTAAGCGCACTGGTTGCGCACGGTGCCGCACTGGCTAACGCTGCTGTTAGACGCTATAGATTGTGCCTGGTGCTGGATGGCACTAACTGGCACTAGACAGCTCCAACATTCGCGAGCATTCATCAACACTAGTGATGGGAATGATTCGGAGCTTTCACCAGAACAGGCATACATCCACACACAATAACTGATTTATACTAGCACATGGCCGTGCGGCCATGCGAACCTTTTATAGCTGTAGCTGTCCAGGACCTTCCTAGTGATCCAATAGCAGCTGCTACAGGTCCTGAGCATGTTACCCCCGACCGCCAATGAGAGGTCAACCCGTGGGCATGTAGGGGAAAAGCAGGACATAGTCTCTGGAACGTCTGGTTGCTACTGATCAGTGCTGGCTACAAGAGCTGAGCCTGGAAAGGCAGCAGTAACCAAGCGCACAGTTTCAGCTTGAGCCAGACGCTGGGACCGACATCTCTGCTGGGCAGGCTCCACTGCTCCTGGAGGAGAATGGGAAACCGCAGCGGACATGGTTCGAGATTCCCCCTGTGCAGCAGCGGGAACTCGACACCTAACACACACTGTACTAATTGTATTGATCTCACACATCTATTTACTGTATGTAAACCATGTCAGCTCCTGCATTGATTGTGCAGAAGCCGACAAATTAATTACCGGCTAATCTTCTAGCTATATCTCTATGCAATGTAAAGATATATACATACAGTATATATATGTGTGTCACATATACAGTGTCGGACTGGGGTGCATAGGGCCCACCAGTAACATTAACTTTGGGGGGGGGGACACTTTTCACCTGCATACAAATATTACACTACCCTCGTTCACACATTTACCTATATGTGTATAGAACAATAAATTAGGTAGTTTGGTTACTGAATGATGAGATGCTGCTATTTTCTGTACAGAGTTAATCGGGTGAATTATGCCAAGTACTGCCCATACAGTTGGGTTGGGGACCCACCGGAGGATTCCCCTGTTCCCCTATGGGCCAGTCCAAGCCTGTATATATACACCTATTCTATGTGTATATATGTATTCTTTCTATTCTACGCTAACCTGTCAGTGTGACTTTACTGTAGCTGCATATGAATTGCCAGCGGACAGCGCTCGCATGGTGTGAGTGCTGTGTGATTTTTTTTCTTGCACCTATTGACTTGCATTGGACTCGAGTATTAGGACCTACTCGATACGAGTATAGCGAGTCCAAATATTTCACTACTCGCTCACACCCTACAGATGATGCCTTCTTCTCCTTTGACACCACATATAATTTGTGCTTGTAGCTTCTGCCTGACACTGGCATAATCCAGGTAACGTAGGGCGTGGGCAAGTGCACGGTGTCCTGGAAACAGTCAATGTGTGGCAGCTTGCCATGCCTCACTGCTCCCTGCTTGTGGCGAGATCGTGCACATTGACTGGGGTCTACAGTAGCCCTGCATAGTCATGGCACCATTATAAAGGGCCAATGTCAGACCTGGGATTGGGGTACAGGCTCAGACTGAGGGTTCGAGAGCTCCTCACATCTACATTATCAAGTCACTTCTAGGGTAATTATCTGCTGCTTTCATGTTAATTATTCTCTGATTTTACCACGTTGATGACGTCTGTCAGGACGGATACGGCTGATTGCATCATGTTTAAAGGGTGTGAAGACTTATTAATAGCATGTTTATCTATAAATATATTTATCCACATGTGGGGGAGGGGACACAGCGAGCTCTGCACAGGGTGGATGTCCTCACGCCCATGTGTGTCCTGTCATCCCGGCCATTACACAATAGTGCACCCATTATTGTCACACAGCAGAGTCTAGGATCAAGAGTGTCCTTGAAGAAGTTGTTCGGCATTAGGGTGCCATCTTCGATTTACACATTTGTTTGATAAGAAACCCTATTGTCCGCAAAAAAAAAAAATAAAAAAAAGAATGGTCAGGACTAGAGATGAGCAAATTTGATTGGAAAACGAATGCCAAACATAAATTTGGCAAAATTTTATAAAATCGGTAAAAATCTGTAACATCTGTAACATTCGGAAAAAAGTGCGGGAAAATATTTGCGTTGCCACAGAAGTATTTTCAGCACTATAGCCATGATGATGGTGGTGTATCATGAGTAGGGTTTTGGCGAAGTCGAGTTTCATGAAACCCGATCCGACCCCTGTGCGTTGTCGGCCATGCGGTACGCGACTTTCGCGCCAAAGTCGCGTTTCAATGACGCGAAAAGCGCCATTTCTCAGCCAATGAAGGTGAACGCAGAGTGTGGGCAGCGTGATGATATAGGTCCTGGTCCCCACCATCTTAGAGAAGGGCATTGCAGTGATTGGCTTGCTGTCTGCGGCGTCACAGGGGCTATAAAGGGGCGTTCCCGCCGACCGCCATCTTACTGCTGCTGACCTGAGCTTAGGGAGAGGTTGCTGCCGCTTCGTCAGAAGCAGGGATAGCGTTAGGCAGGGTCCATTAACCACCAAACCGCTTGTGCTGTAGCGATTTCCACTGCCCAACACCACCTTCGGTGTGCAGGGACAGTGGAAGCTACATTTTTTTTTTTTTTCCTCAGCGCTGTAGCTCATTGGGCTGCCCTAGAAGGCTCCCTGATAGCTGCATTGCTGTGTGTACGCCGCTGTGCAAACCAACTGCTTTTTTCAAAGCACAAATCCTCTTGTTCCTTCCTTTCTGCACAGCTATCTTTTTGGTTTGTACACACTTTTTATTTCATTTGTGCATCAGTCCACTCCTTATTGCTGCCTGCCATACCTGGCTGAGATTACTGCAGGGAGATAGTAATTGAAGGACAGTCCCTGTTTGTTTTTTGTTTTTTTTGTGGGAGATTAAGATTGGCATTTCTGCTAGAGTGCCATCCCTGTCTGTGCCATCTCTGAGTCAGTGGGCCATAGAAAGCCTATTTATTTTTTTGCTTGATTTGGGTTCCAAAATCTACCTGAAAAAATCACTACATCAATCAGTGGGAGAAAAATATTGGCCTCTGGGCTTGTGTGCCACTCCTGACTCCTGTGTGTGCCATCTCTCACTCAGTGGGCCATAGAAAGCCTTTTTTTTATTTTTTTTTATTTGGTTTCTAAATTGTCATTGAAAAAATCATTTTATTTTATTTGGTTTCTAAATTATTCCTGAAAAAATCATTTTATTTTATTTTGTTTATAAAGTCTCCCTGAAAAATAAAAAAAAAGGTGGGAGATTAATATTGCCCTTTCTGCTTGTGTGCCAGTCTTGACTCCTGTGTGTGCCATCTCTCTCTCTCTCTCTCTCAAATTGTGGGCCATAGAAAGCCTATTAATTTTTTGGCTGTATTTGGGTTCCAAAATCTACCTGAAAAAATCACAACATCAATCAGTGGGAGAAAAATATTGGCCTCAGGGCTTGTGTGCCACTCCTGACTCCTGTGTGTGCCATCTCTCACTCAGTGGGGCATAGAAAGCCTTTTTTTTTTATTTTATTTTTTTGGTTTCTAAATTGTCATTGAAAAAATCATTTTATTTTATTTGGTTTCTAAATTATTCCTGAAAAAATCATTTTATTTTATTTTGTTTATAAAGTCTCCCTGAAAAAAAAAAAAAAAAAAAAACAGTGGGAGATTTATATTGACATTTGTGCTTGAGTGACAGTCCTGCGTGTGTGGCATCTCTGTGATTTGGTTCCACAGAAAACAGAGTGTGTAACATTGTGCCTGATTTTCCTTGTGGTCTCACCAACCTGTAGAGGGATATTGAAATCAAACAGAAGTTATAGCTCACCGTGTAAGTTGTTTGACAGCAACAAATACCGTTACTTTGGTTAAGTTTTTAAAACAATGAGGAAGTCTGGTGGAAGAGGTCGTGGCCGGGGGCGTTCATTGTCAGCTGGTAATGATGGTAGTGGTAGTGGAGCATCAGGTGGTCGTGGGAAAAAAAATATTCCACCTAAGTCTGGAGCTGTGGAGCCAGGTTCGTCATCTGGCTACACAAGGCCTCGAACGCTCTCTTTTCTGGGAGTAGGAAAACCGCTTTTAAAGCCGGAGCAGCAACAGCAAGTTTTGGCTTACCTTGCAGACTCAGCCTCTAGCTCTTTCGCCTCCTCTTCTGAAACTGGTAAATGTAAAAGCAGCGCGTCGTTTGTGGATGTTCACGGTCAGGGACAAGTCGCTTCCTTGTCCTCTTCAGCAAAAACAACAACAAGAGAGAAGGATGCAGCAGGCGACACAACGGGTTACTCCATGGAGCTCTTTACACATACCGTCCCTGGCTTAGAAAGTGAAACAGTTAACAGGCCATGCCCATTACAAGTAGATTCTGACATGGAGTGCACTGATGCACAGCCACAGCCAGACTACTATGCTGGTCCTTTGACTCAGACCACAACATTGCCCTCTCAGGGTACTGATCCACAATCAGACCCTGATGAGACTACAGTATGTTGCCCCATCACGAACGCTATACCACCGACCGACACAGTAACATAGTAACATAGTAACATAGTTAGTAAGGCCGAAAAAAGACATTTGTCCATCCAGTTCAGCCTATATTCCATCATAATAAATCCCCAGATCTACGTCCTTCTACAGAACCTGTTATGTTTGCTAATGACAGGTGTTATGAAGGCAATCCAGAAACACAGTGTGCTTAGCGATCAGAGCGCACACAGTGATCTGACAAATACCCAAAAATACAAGAACGAGCTCTGAGACGTGGAAACTCTGTAGACTGCACACCTGATCCTATCCTAAACACAACTAAAAGCGGCTGTGGATTGCGCCTAACAACTACCTAGGCAACTCGGCACAGCCTAAGAAACTAGCTAGCCTGAAGATAGAAAAATAGGCCTGACTTGCCCCAGAGAAATTCCCCAAAGGAAAAGGCAGCCCCCCACATATAATGACTGTGAGTAAGATGAAAAGACAAAACGTAGGGATGAAATAGATTCAGCAAAGTGGGGCCCGATATTCTAGGACAGAGCGAGGACAGTAAAGCGAACTTTGCCGTCTACAAAAAACCCTAAAGCAAAACCACGCAAAGGGGGCAAAAAAAACCCACCGTGCCGAACTAACGGCACGGCGGTACACCCTTTGCGTCTCAGAGCTTCCAGCAAAACAAAAGACAAGCTGGACAGAAAAAAAGCAACAAAAAAGCAAAAAGCACTTAGCTATACAGAGCAGCAGGTCACAGGAACAATCAGGAGAAGCTCAGATCCAACACTGAAACATTGACAAGGAGCAAGGATAGCAGCATCAGGCGGAGTTAAGTAATGAAGCAGTTAACGAGCTCACCAGAACACCTGAGGGAGGAAGCTCAGAAGCTGCAGTACCACTTGTGACCACAGGAGTGAATTCAGCCACAGAATTCACAACAAGAACCTAATTGTATGATACAATATTGTTCTGCTCCAGGAAGACATCCAGGCCTCTCTTGTACCCCTCGACTGAGTTCGCCATCACCACCTCCTCAGGCAAGCAATTCCAGATTCTCACTGCCCTAACAGTAAAGAATCCTCTTCTATGTTGGTGGAAAAACCTTCTCTCCTCCAGATGCAAAGAATGCCCCCTTGTGCCCGTCACCTTCCTTGGTATAAACAGATCCTCAGCGAGATATTTGTATTGTCCCCTTATATACTTATACATGGTTATTAGATCGCCCCTCAGTCGTCTTTTTTCTAGACTAAATAATCCTAATTTCGCTAATCTATCTGGGTATTGTAGTTCTCCCATCCCCTTTATTAATTTTGTTGCCCTCCTTTGTACTCTCTCTAGTTCCATTATATCCTTCCTGAGCACCGGTGCCCAAAACTGGACACAGTACTCCATGTGCGGTCTAACTAGGGATTTGTACAGAGGCAGTATAATGCTCTCATCATGTGTATCCAGACGAAGTTGCACACGAGGTAGAAGAGGAGGTAATAGATGACCCTGTTGTTGACCCCGATTGGCAGCCATTGGGGGAACAGGGTGCAGGCGGCAGTAGTTCTGAAGCGGAGGAGGAGGGGCCGCAGCAGGCATCAACATCGCAACAGGTTCCATCTGCCGGGCCCATATTTGGCCCAAAACGCGTGGCAAAGCAAAAAACTGTTGGAGGACAGCGTGTCCATCCGGTTAAAGCTCAGTCTGCAATTCCTGAAAAGGGATCCGATGCTAGGAAGAGTGCAGTCTGGCATTTTTTTTAAACAACATCCAATTGATCAGCGCAAAGTCATCTGTCAAAAATGTTCAACTAGCTTAAGCAGAGGTCAGAATCTGAAAAGTCTCAATACAAGTTGCATGCATAGACATTTAACCACCATGCATTTGCAAGCCTGGACTAACTACCAAACGTCCCTTAAGGTTGTAGCACCCACGGCCAATGAAGCTAGTCAGCAACGCAACATCCCTTCCGTCATTGTAAGGCCACCATTTTCCGCACCACCGGCAGTATCTGTGCAGGTTTCTTTGCCAGCCCAAAGCAGTCAGGGTCAGAGAATCACCAGTTTTGTAGGAGGAAATACTGCATCTAGGGCACCGGCGGAAACAATACCGTCTCCAACAGTCTCTCAGTCTGCCATGGCCACCGGCACACCCGCTAGTTCCACGATCTCCAGCTCTCCAGTCCAGCTCACCCTACATGAGACTCTCATTAGAAAAAGGAAGTACTCATCCTCGCATCCGCGTACACAGGGTTTGAACGCCCACATAGCTAGACTAATCTCGTTAGAGATGATGCCCTACCGGTTAGTTGAAAGCGAAGCTTTCAAAGCCCTGATGGAGTACGCTGAACCACGCTATGAGCTACCCAGTCGTATGCAAACCTATCAGCGGTCTTTGAACCTTCCCCAGCATCGCCTAATCATAGACGTTGCAACAAGGTGGAACTCAACACTGCACATGCTTCAGAGACTGTGCGAACAGAGGCGGGCTGTTATGTTTTTGTGGGAGGATACACATACACGGGCAGGCAGTAGGATGGCAGACATGGAGTTGTCGGGTGTGCAGTGGTCGAAGATACAAGACATGTGTCAAGTCCTTCAGTGTTTTGAGGAATGCACACGGCTGGTTAGTGCAGACAACGCCATAATAAGCATGAGCATCCCCCTAATGCGTCTGCTGATGCAAAGTTTGACGCATATAAAGGATCAGGCGTCTGCACCAGAGGAAGAGGAAAGCCTTGATGACAGTCAGCCATTGTCTGGCCAGGGCAGTGTACAGGATGAGGTAGCGGGCGAAGAGGAGGTGGAGGACGAGGAGGATGATGGGGATGAGTATATTTTTAATGATGAAGCTTTCCCGGGGGCACTGGAAATTGGTGGCGTGGCAAGACCGGGTTCTGGTTTTTTGAGGGACACAAGTGACGTAGATTTGCCTGCAACTGCACCTCAACCAAGCACAACCGCAGATTTGAGAACTGGAACTTTGGCCCACATGGCGGATTATGCCTTGCGTATCCTCAAAAGGGACACACGCATTACTAAAATGATGAACGATGACGATTACTGGTTGGCCTGCCTCCTTGATCCTCGCTATAAAGGCAAATTGCAAAATATTATGCCACATGAGAACTTGGAACAAATATTAACAACAAAACAAACAACTCTTGTTGACCGTTTGCTTCAGGCATTCCCAGCACACAGCGCCCGTGATCGTTCTCACACGAGCTCCAGGGGGCAGCAGACCAGGAGTGTTAGAGGTGCACACATCAGAAGTGGCGTTGGACAGAGGGGTTTTCTGACCAGGTTGTGGAGTGATTTTGCTATGACCGCAGACAGGACAGGTACTGCTGCATCAATTGAAAGTGACAGGAGACAGCATTTGTCCAGTATGGTTACAAACTATTTTTCATCCCTTATCGATGTTCTCCCTCAACCGTCATTCCCATTTGATTACTGGGCATCAAAATTAGACACCTGGCCAGAATTGGCTGAATATGCATTGCAGGAGCTTGCTTGCCCGGCAGCTAGTGTCCTATCAGAAAGAGTTTTCAGTGCTGCAGGTTCAATATTAACCGAAAAAAGGACTCGTCTGGCTACACAAAATGTTGATGATCTAACATTCATTAAAATGAACCACAACTGGATTTCGAATTCTTTTGCCCCACTTTGCCCGGGCGACACCTAGCTTTCCTATGAAAAGCTCTTGCGTGTGGACTACTGTGAATGACTTTTCAAATGTATTAATTTGCAGCAGCTGATTGTCCAGCATACGACATGTTTACACCTCCCTAAATGGCCAAACTCCCCACACGGGGCCGTGGTATCGCGACTTGGCGCAAGCACCCGTGAGAGTGCTGTTTGTCTGAAGAGGTGGGTGTGCCCGCTTTTGGTCGACAGCACTGCCACTGGGTCCCTCATAGTACAATAAACTGTCTCTGGCGGTGGTGGTGCGCACCCAACGTCAGACACACTGTTGTAACATGAGGGGCCCTGGGCCTGTACCGCCGTCCACAAGAGAGTTCACCCAACCCCAGGTCAAACATTGCTCTGCCACTTCCACAATTATCTCTCACACTTCCACCAATGTTTAGACTATGCGCTGACATCCTTCCATTCCTGCCACTGACAATACCATTGTGTTGACATGTATAATGGTATTTAACATAGTCAGGGGCAGTGTCCTCTATTTACCAAAGTAAAAACTTTGTGCCAAATTAGTAGGTCAGAAACAACGCAGAGGATCCCACCCCTGTACCTAAAAATTGCACCCTTTAGTGTTTTCGCTGGATTTTAATGTGAGACATTCACATTTAGGTATTGTTTTGGACTACTAACTGGCAGACACTCATTACAATCATCCTCCGCTGACCAGGCCACTGCTGGCCATGTTCACCTGGAACCAATTTAAAATTGCCTACAGCCATCTGTTATTATGTTAGGCCTTCGATGCCTGTCTGCGGTCACTCCTTCCACTAGGCCTCCACTGACCACACCACTGCTGCCCGTGTTCCCCTGGAACCAATTTAAAATTGCCTACAGCCAGCCCAATTTTTTTATGTTAGGCCTTCGAAGCCTGTCTGCGGTCCGTTCTTTCTACTACTACTACACTGACCAGGCCACTGCTGCCCGTGTTCCCCTGGAACCAATTTAAAATTGCCTACAGCCAGCCCAATTTTTTTATGTTAGGCCTTCGAAGCCTGTCTGCGGTCCGTTCTTTCTACTACTACTACACTGACCAGGCCACTGCTGCCCGTGTTCCCCTGGAACCAATTTAAAATTGCCTACAGCCATCTGTTATTATGTTAGGCCTTCGATGCCTGTCTGCGGTCACTCCTTCCACTAGGCCTCCACTGACCAGACCACTGCTGCCCGTGTACCCCTGGAACCAATTTAAAATTGCCTACAGCCAGCCCAATTTTTTTATGTTAGGCCTTCGAAGCCTGTCTGCGGTCCGTTCTTTCTACTACTACTACACTGACCAGGCCACTGCTGCCCGTGTTCCCCTGGAACCAATTATAAAGTGCCTACAGCCCAATTTCTTTATGTTAGGCCTTCGAAGCCTGTCTGCGGTCCTTCCTTCCAATAGTTCTCCACTGACCAGACCAATGCTGGCCGTGTACCCCTGGAACCCAGCTGAAAGTGCATGGAGCCTCCTTTTTTTCTTTGTTTTATAATTAGAAAGCCCAGATGAACTACGCTGTACCACGGTTCAAGCTACCCAGTCGACATTTCTTTTGCGAGAAAAGCCATCCCAGCCCTCCAGCGGCATGAAAAAGTCTGCATTGTCATAGCACTCAGGCAATCAAACAGTAGAAAGGTGCACCTGACAAGAGACGCATGGACCAGTAGGCATGTCCACAAAAAGTTACGTGTCCATTACGGCGCACTGGGTTAATGTGTTGGATGCATGGTCCACAGGGGACAGCCTACAAAGTCTGTCTGCATTCCCTAATTCAAATTTTCCTCCGCTGACCACACCACTGCTGCCCGTGTACCCCTGGAACCAATTTTAAAGTGTCTACAGCCTAATTTTGCCTGTCTGCGGTCCCTCCTTCCAATACTCGTCCACTGACCAGACCACTGCTGCCCGTGGACCCCTGGAACCTATTTTTAATTGCATAGAGCATCCTTATTTTAATAGTAGGCGTACAAAGTCTGTCTGCGGTCCACTATTGAAATTGTCCTCCACTGCCCAGAGCAATGCTGCCTGTGTACCCCTGTAACTTTTTTAAGCTGCAGTGAGCCACATTTTTGGTTTAAAGCCTACTACCTGTGCCTGTCTGCGCCACTCAATTCAGCTGTGTTCCTTTGAAAAAAGCTGAGCGTCAATAGTCTTGTTTTCAGCCTCTAGGAATTTTAAAACTGCATTGGGGGTACAACTTTGGTAGGGCCTACTAACGGTGTCTGCCGCCCCAAGGTGTGCCCTAGGTTTCGTCCACATTGCTTCGGTCTTCCGACTCTCGTTTAGTAGTTGTAGAAAACTACACTGCATTAGGCCTACAAATTGGGTATGGGGTGTAGAGAGATGGTGTGTTCCACTCCAAGGTGTTCCCCAGGTTTCCTCTCCATTGCTTCAATCTTCATGCTCTCGTTTAGTAGTTGTTGGAAACTACACTGCATTAGGCCTACGAATTGGGTATGGGGTGTAGAGAGATGGTGTGTTGCACTCCAAGGTGTTCCCCAGGTTTCCTCTCCATTGCTTCGATCTTCATGCTCTCGTTTAGTAGTTGTTGGAAACTACGCTGCATTAGGCCTACAAATTGGGTATGGGGTGTAGAGAGATGGTGTTTTACACTCCAAGGTGTTCCCCAGGTTTCGTCCACATTGCTTCGGTCTTCCGACTCTCGTTTAGTAGTTGTAGAAAACTACACTGCATTAGGCCTACAAATTGGGTATGGGGTGTAGAGAGATGGTGTGTTACACTCCAAGGTGTTCTCCAGGTTGCCTTTCCTGAGCTTCTATCTTCAGGCTCTCGTTTAGTAGTTGTTGGAAACTACGCTGCATTAGGCCTACAAATTGGGTATGGGGTGTAGAGAGATGGTGTGTTGCACTCCACGGTGTTCCCAAGGTTTCCTCTCCATTGCTTCGATCTTCATGCTCTCGTTTAGTAGTTGTTGGAAACTACGCTGCATTAGGCCTACAAATTGGGTATGGGGTGTAGAGAGATGGTGTGTTGCACTCCAAGGTGTTCCCCAGGTTTCCTCTCCATTGCTTCGATCTTCATGCTCTCGTTTAGTAGTTGTTGGAAACTACGCTGCATTAGGCCTACAAATTGGGTATGGGGTGTAGAGAGATGGTGTGTTGCACTCCAAGGTGTTCCCCAGGTTTCCTCTCCATTGCTTCGATCTACATGCTCTCGTTTAGTAGTTGTTGGAAACTACACTGCATTAGGCCTACAAAATGGGTATGGGGTGTAGAGAGATGGTGTGTTCCACTCCAAGGTGTTCCCAAGGTTTCCTCTCCATTGCTTCGATCTTCATGCTCTCGTTTAGTAGTTGTTGGAAACTACACTGCATTAGGCCTACAAAATGGGTATGGGTGCAGAGAGATGGTGTGTTCCACTCCAAGGTGTTCCCCAGGTTTCCTCTCCATTGCTTCGATCTTCATGCTCTCGTTTAGTAGTTGTTGGAAACTACGCTGCATTAGGCCTACAAATTGGGTATGGGGTGTAGAGAGATGGTGTGTTGCACTCCAAGGTGTTCCCCAGGTTTCCTCTCTATTGCTTCGATCTTCATGCTCTCGTTTAGTAGTTGTAGAAAACTACGCTGCATTAGGCCTACAAATTGGGTATGGGGTGTAGAGAGATGGTGTGTTGCACTCCAAGGTGTTCCCCAGGTTTCCTCTCCATTGCTTCGATCTTCATGCTCTCGTTTAGTAGTTGTTGGAAACTACACTGCATTAGGCCTACAAATTGGGTATGGGGTGTAGAGAGATGGTGTGTTGCACTCCAAGGTGTTCCCCAGGTTTCCTCTCCATTGCTTCGATCTTCATGCTCTCGTTTAGTAGTTGTTGGAAACTACACTGCATTAGGCCTTGTAGCATGGCTAAAGGGTGTGTAGTCGATGGGAGGTATGTGCCACATAAGTGCCTTGTTGCTGTAATGTAGCCCGGAATATTGCGTTGTTTTATATAACCATATGTTTGTGTTTCAGGACCTGTGGTGATGTCAGACCACATGGCTAATCATGTGATAGATTACTGGGTGTGGTTAGTCCTATATAAGACTGGCTAATCCTTTACACAAGAGATATGTGTGGAGGTGAAACCCTCCTGGGTGTGTTCGGCTTCAGGATTGAGCCAGATGAACTGGACACTTGTTTTCCTTTGCCTGAACCAAAGGCTATTTTGCTTTCTGTTGTTTTGCCACATGGTTTATGAAGCAATAAACCCAGTGAACTTTAAAGGAACACGTCTCCTGAGTGTCAGCCGTCGCAGCTGAGTGAGTGAAATCGCTACAATTGGTGGAGACCTGCGAGCAGCGTTCCCAGCGGAGACGTGAGTTTATTTTGAATGTCCTGGGTCAAGGCTGTTGCAAGCCAGCAAGCATTCCCGGAGAAAATGGAGGACCTGCTGAAACACTTGGTCCAGCAGGAGCAAAGGCAGCAAGAGACCAACAGGCTGTTGATGCAGCAGATACAACAGAGCCAGCAGCAGATACAACAGAGCCAGCAGGAGCAACGGCAGCAGTTACAACAGAGCCAGCAGCAGATGCAGCAAAGCCAGCAGGAGCAATGGCAGCAGTTACAACAGAGCCAGCAGGAGCATCAGCAGCAGATGCAGCTTCTGGCAACCGCCATCCAGGGCAAGGCGAGCGCCCCAACCCCAGGTTTGGCTGATGACACCCACGTCCGGAAGACGGTAAGACGTGCATTGCAGAAAATGACTCCCGGGGATGATGTTGAGGCCTTCCTGACGGTGTTTGAGAGGGTCGCTGAGAGGGAAAAACTTCCGCCAGAGCAGTGGGCAGAGGTACTTGCGCCATACCTGACGGGAGAACCCCAGAAGGCGTACTATGATTTGACCTTGCAGGATGCCAAAGAGTATCACAAATTGAAAGCCGAGATTCTCGCACGTCTGGGGGTGACACTGACTGTCAGGGCACAGCGAGTTCACTCCTGGGGCTATCACCGGGACAAACCACCTCGTTCCCAAATGTTTGATCTGTTGCACCTGGTCCAGAAATGGCTGCAGCCAGAATCCTCTGCGCCTACACAGATGGTAGAACGGGTGATGATGGATCGGTTTGTCCATTCCCTCCCGAGGCCTATACAGTCTTGGGTTGCCCAGGGTGATCCCCAGAATGCCGACGAGCTGATCGGACTGGTTGAGAGATACCAAGGGTTGGAAGGCTCCTTCGGGAGGCAGCCCATGCCGTACTGGGGGTCCCAGAGGGCAGCTGAGTCCCAAAAAGGGGTGGTGCGTCCAAGGTCACAAAGGGCGGGGGAGGTGGTGCCCAAGGTCCCCACGGGTGATGTTATTTGTTGGAGGTGCCACAAGCCAGGACATATAGCTGCCCGTTGTTCCCAAGCCACTGAGCAGATGGACTGCAGCATGGGACGCCGTTGTTCATACTATGCGTATCCAGTCTGTAGTGTGAACTCTCCATCCAACGAGGGACCTCAAGCGTGTCCCGTAAAGGTGAACGGTCGAGCAGTAACGGCACTGTTAGACTCGGGGAGCCTAGTGACCCTGGTGAGGGCCACTTTTCCTCTTCATCTGCTCCCAGGAAAGAAGGTCGGAGTGCGGTGCATACATGGTGATGCAAAGGACTACCCTATGGCCAGGGTGGACATTGAAACGGCATGTGGCACTGAATCCCACATAGTCGGCGTAGTTCAGGACTTGTTGTACCCTATAATTATTGGCCGGGATTTCTGTTTGTTTTGGGATTTGTGGGGAAAGGGTTCTGAGCTCCCTGGCAGGGAACCAGTGAACCCTGGAACGGTATCGCCACACCCAGAGGCAGACAGCTTTCCTTTTTGTGTTCTGGTTGGGGATGAGGAGGAAGTATCCCCTACATCTGACATTCTGGAGTTAGAGGTTACCGGTGAAAATTTTGGGACTGCCCAACATAGGGACCTGTTAAATATTAATTATTCTTATTTTTATTCTGTACTGAGCACATTGCTTCTTGCTGACACTATCAAAAGCTATTTCTGTGTATGTAGCTCAGAGTATAAGTTAACTCCATATACAGAAGACACGTGATCTGTAGAAACCATATATAAACGTCTCTTAGGAGGGGGTGGGGGGCTTTTTGTCACGTGGGACGGTCACCTCCCTTCCTTCACCATCATTCTCCATGGACATGGGACAAGACACGAGGAACAACAGCTGTTAGCTACTCCATGCCGTGATGACTTCAGACTTCACACAGACAGATGACTTTTCAGGACTTTGGGAAAGATGAGTATCAAGACGAGCGCTGATATTTACACATGGACACTCTGTTTGTAATTGTTTCATCTACCTTTTATGTTTTTGTTGCGATGGTGGATAACTCAATAAACCACTATACTTTCGTCAGAATATCATGACATTTTTCTTGTAAGAATAACGCACCTGGTTAAGTCTTGATTAGATATTTTTGCGCAATAACGATTTTTAACAGGACCCCACTCTGAGGGAAGCCTTTAATAATGTCACAGTTATTGACGGGGTGGTACAGGAGCCGGGGGCAGACACAAGATTTCCCCATTTTCTGTTGAGGGGGGAATTGTTGTACCGGGTCACGAAAATAAGGGAGGAGTTGGTAGAGCAGTTGATAGTGCCGGGTCCGTATAGACGGAAAGTGTTGGACATGGCCCATTCACACATCTTGGGTGGACACCTAGGGGTGGAAAAAACACAGGAACGGGTTGTGCAGAGGTTCTATTGGCCTGGGTGTCACCGGGAAATAGTGAACTATTGCAGGTCCTGCCCTACATGTCAGCTAACTGCTCCTACTCCTCATTTCCGGAACCCCCTTGTGCCACTGCCCATTATTGAGGTACCGTTCGAGAGAATTGCCATGGACTTGGTCGGTCCCTTAGTTAAATCAGCTCGGGGCCATCAGTATATATTAGTCATCCTGGACTATGCCACACGCTATCCTGAGGCAATTCCCTTGAAGAATTCTTCCTCAAAGAGCATAGCCCGCGAGTTGGTCCATGTCTTTTCCCGGACAGGTCTGCCAAAGGAGATCCTGACTGACCAGGGTACACCTTTCATGAGCAAGGTGATGAGGGAGTTATGCAAAGCCCTGAAGATCTCCCAGTTGAGGACCTCGGTGTACCATCCCCAGTCAGATGGTCTTGTTGAGAGGTTTAACAAGACTCTAAAGAGCATGCTGAGAAAAGCTATAGAGAAAGACGGTAGAGACTGGGATTGTCTCTTACCCTATCTGATGTTTTCCATTCGTGAAGTTCCACAGGCCTCCACAGGGTTCTCACCATTTGAGCTTCTATATGGCCGACATCCACGAGGACTCCTGGATATAGCCAAGGAAACCTGGGAAGCCGAAGTCACGCCCCACAGAAGCGTCATTGAGCATGTGGCCCTGATGCAGCAGAGGATTGCAAAGGTGATGCCTATCGTGAAAGAACACCTTCTCCAAGCACAAGAAGCTCAAGCCAGGGTCTACAACCGGTCTGCAAGAGTGAGGCAGTTCAATTCGGGAGACCGAGTTCTGGTGTTAGTTCCAACGGTGGAAAGCAAGTTCTTGGCCAAATGGCAAGGGCCATATGAGGTTGTCGAGAAACTTGGTGAGGTAAATTATAAAATTCACCAACCAGGAAGACGGAAACCATTCCAAGTTTACCATGTCAACCTCATCAAGCCATGGCAAGATAGAGAGCCGACAGTTACTCCGTCATTGTTAAGCAACCCAGAAGGTGAGGTTGGAGCGGTTACTATAGCAGAGACGCTATCGAAAACCCAGAAACAGCAGTGCCGGGAGTTACTCCAGAAAAACAGGGACCTGTTTTCAGAATTGCCAGGATACACGAAGGTCATAGAGCACGAGGTCCTAACAGAGCCCCATGTGCGGGTGAATGTGAAACCTTATCGTATTCCTGAGGCTCGTCGAGAAGTTATCTCCAAGGAAGTGGAGCGTATGTTGAGGCTTGGAGTCATTGAGGAATTCAAGAGCGGTTGGTCAAGCCCAATTGTCCTGGTCCCAAAACCTGATGGAGAGTGGAGGTTTTGCAACGACTATCGGAAGTTGAATGAGGTCTCCAAGTTCGACGCTTATCCCATGCCCCGTATTGATGAGCTCATCGAAAGGCTTGGGCACGCCAGATATATATCCACCTTGGATCTGACAAAGGGGTATTGGCAGATCCCCATGGCGCAGGAAGCCAAGGAGAAGACAGCCTTTTCGACACCTGATGGATGCTTCCAGTATGCCCGGATGCCGTTTGGCCTACAGGGAGCTCCGGCGACCTTCCAGAGGGCTATGGATAGAGTTCTTGCACCCCATAAGGCCTACGCTGCTGCGTACCTAGATGATATCGTCATCTTTAGCCCGGACTGGGAGAGTCATCTGGAGAAAGTCCAAGCGGTGTTGGATGCTATAAGAGAGGCCAGATTTACTATAAACCCAAAGAAGTGTGCCTTGGGTAAAGAAGAAGCTAAGTACCTTGGATACATAGTGGGTCACGGAGAAATAAAACCCCAAATCAGTAAAGTGGAGGCAATTCAAACGTGGCCAAAACCAGTTTCCAAGAAGCAAGTTAAAGCCTTCCTGGGAATCGTGGGATATTACAGGAGGTTCATCCCAAACTTCGCCACGATGGCTGCGCCTCTGACTGACCTGCTAAAAGGGACAAAACCAGTAATGGTTAAGTGGTCCGAAGAAACAGAGTCAGCCTTCCAAGAAATGAAAAACGCTTTGTGTAAGCAACCCGTTCTGATGGCCCCAAACTTCAAGAAAGAGTTTATTCTTCAGACAGATGCCTCAGATGTTGGGGTGGGAGCAGTCCTTTCCCAAGAACTACATGGGGAGGAGCATCCTGTTCTCTATCTGAGTAGGAAGCTGTCCTCATCTGAAAAGAACTACTCAGTCGTTGAGAAGGAGTGCTTGGCCATAAAATGGGCAGTGGACACATTACGGTACTATCTGCTGGGACGTAAATTTAGACTGATATCCGACCATGCCCCACTTAGGTGGATGAGGGAAACGAAGGGTAGAAATGCTAGGGTCACCCGTTGGTTCTTATCCCTGCAGGACTTCAGTTTCCATGTGGAACATCGGGCCGGAAAGCTGCACGGTAATGCGGATGCCCTATCAAGAATCCCTTGTTTAGTGGGAGAAAGTGCCAAGCCCCACGGCTTTAGGCAGAGGGGGGAGGTATGTAGCATGGCTAAAGGGTGTGTAGTCGATGGGAGGTATGTGCCACATAAGTGCCTTGTTGCTGTAATGTAGCCCGGAATATTGCGTTGTTTTATATAACCATATGTTTGTGTTTCAGGACCTGTGGTGATGTCAGACCACATGGCTAATCATGTGATAGATTACTGGGTGTGGTTAGTCCTATATAAGACTGGCTAATCCTTTACACAAGAGATATGTGTGGAGGTGAAACCTGTTATGGCTGGCAATCAGGCAACACAGCGTGCAGTAATCAGCGCACATACAGAGATCTGGCAATAACCAAAAACAATAGGACGAGCTCTGAGACGTGGAATCTCTGTAGACTGCAGTACCTGATCTATCCTCACACAACTATAAGCAGCAGTGGATTGCGCCTAACAACTACCTATGCAACTCGGCACTGCCTGAGGAGCTGACTAGCCTGAAGATAGAAATACAAGCCTGACTTACCTCAGAGAAATCCCCCAAAGGAATAGGCAGCCCCCCACATATAATGACTGTTAGCAAGATGAAAAGACAAACGTAGGAATGAAATAGATTCAGCAAAGTGAGGCCCGATATTCTAGACAGAGCGAGGATAGCAAAGAGGACTATGCAGTCTACAAAAAACCCTAAAACGAAAACCACACAAAGGGGCAAAAAGACCCACCGTGCCGAACTAACAGCACGGCGGTGCACCCCTTTGCTTCTCAGAGCTACCAGCAAAAGTTAATAGCAAGCTGGACAGAAAAAACAGAAAACAAACTAGAAGCACTTATCTAGCAGAGCAGCAGGCCCAAGGAAAGATGCAGTAGCTCAGATCCAACACTGGGACATTGACAAGGAGCAAGGAAGACAGACTCAGGTGGAGCTAAATAGCAAGGCAGCCAACGAGCTCACCAAAACACCTGAGGGAGGAAGCCCAGAGACTGCAATACCACTTGTGACCACAGAAGTGAACTCAGCCACAGAATTCACAACAGTACCCCCCCTTGAGGAGGGGTCACCGAACCCTCACCAGAACCCCCAGGCCGACCAGGATGAGCCACATGAAAGGCACGAACAAGATCTGGGGCATGGACATCAGAGGCAAAAACCCAGGAATTATCTTCCTGAGCATAACCCTTCCATTTGACCAGATACTGGAGTTTCCGTCTAGAGACACGAGAATCCAAAATCTTCTCCACAATATACTCCAATTCCCCCTCCACCAAAACAGGGGCAGGAGGCTCCACAGATGGAACCATAGGTGCCACGTATCTCCTCAACAACGACCTATGGAATACATTATGTATGGAAAAGGAGTCTGGGAGGGTCAGACGAAAAGACACCGGATTGAGAATCTCAGAAATCCTATACGGACCAATAAAACGAGGTTTAAATTTAGGAGAGGAAACCTTCATAGGAATATGACGAGAAGATAACCAAACCAGATCCCCAAAACGAAGTCGGGGTCCCACACGGCGTCTGCGATTAGCGAAAAGCTGAGCCTTCTCCTGGGACAAGGTCAAATTGTCCACCACCTGAGTCCAGATCTGCTGCAACCTGTCCACCACAGAATCCACACCAGGACAGTCCGAAGACTCAACCTGTCCTGAAGAGAAACGAGGATGGAACCCAGAATTGCAGAAAAATGGAGAGACCAAGGTAGCCGAGCTGGCGCGATTATTAAGGGCGAACTCAGCCAACGGCAAAAATGACACCCAATCATCCTGGTCAGCGGAAACAAAACATCTCAGATATGTTTCCAAGGTCTGATTGGTTCGTTCGGTCTGGCCATTAGTCTGAGGATGGAAGGCCGAGGAGAAAGATAGGTCAATGCCCATCCTACCACAAAAGGCTCGCCAGAACCTCGAGACAAACTGGGAACCTCTGTCAGAAACAATATTCTCAGGAATGCCATGTAAACGAACCACATGCTGGAAGAACAAAGGCACCAAATCAGAGGAGGAAGGCAATTTAACCAAGGGCACCAGATGGACCATTTTAGAAAAGCGATCACAGACCACCCAAATGACCGACATTTTTTGAGAAACGGGAAGGTCAGAAATGAAATCCATCGAAATATGTGTCCAAGGCCTCTTCGGGACCGGCAAGGGCAAAAGCAACCCACTGGCACGTGAACAGCAGGGCTTAGCCCTAGCACAAATTCCACAGGACTGCACAAAAGCACGCACATCCCGTGACAGAGATGGCCACCAGAAGGATCTAGCAACCAACTCCCTGGTACCAAAGATTCCTGGATGACCGGCCAGCACCGAACAATGAAGTTCAGAGATAACTTTACTAGTCCACCTATCAGGGACGAACAGTTTCTCGGCCGGACAACGATCAGGTTTATTAGCCTGAAATTTCTGCAACACTCTCCGCAAATCAGGGGAGATGGCAGACACAATGACTCCTTCCTTGAGGATACTCGCCGGCTCAGATAACCCCGGAGAGTCGGGCACAAAACTCCTAGACAGAGCATCCGCCTTCACATTTTTAGAGCCCGGAAGGTATGAAACCACAAAATCAAAACGAGCAAAAAATAACGACCAACGGGCCTGTCTAGGATTCAAGCGCTTGGCAGACTCAAGATAAGTAAGGTTCTTATGATCAGTCAAAACCACCACGCGATGCTTAGCACCCTCAAGCCAATGACGCCACTCCTCGAATGCCCACTTCATGGCCAGCAACTCTCGGTTGCCCACATCATAATTACGCTCAGCAGCAGAAAATTTCCTGGAAAAGAAAGCACATGGTTTGAACACTGAGCAACCAGAACCTCTCTGTGACAAAACCGCCCCTGCACCAATCTCAGAAGCATCAACCTCGACCTGGAACGGAAGAGAAACATCAGGTTGACACAACACAGGGGCACAGCAAAAACGACGCTTCAACTCCTGAAAAGCTTCCACGGCAGCAGAAGACCAATTAACCAAATCAGCACCCTTCTTGGTCAAATCGGTCAATGGTCTGGCAATGCTAGAAAAATTACAGATGAAGCGACGATAAAAATTAGCAAAGCCCAGGAATTTTTGCAGACTCTTTAGAGATGTCGGCTGAGTCCAATCCTGGATGGCCTGAACCTTAACCGGATCTATCTCGATAGTAGAAGGGGAAAAGATGAACCCCAAAAATGAAACTTTCTGCACACCGAAGAGACACTTTGATCCCTTCACGAACAAGGAATTAGCACGCAGTACCTGGAAAACCATTCTGACTTGCTTCACATGAGACTCCCAATCATCAGAGAAGATCAAAATGTCATCCAAGTAAACAATCAAGAATTTATCCAGATACTCACGGAAAATGTCATGCATAAAAGACTGAAAAACAGATGGAGCATTGGCAAGTCCAAACGGCATCACCAGATACTCAAAATGACCCTCGGGCGTATTAAATGCCGTTTTCCATTCATCTCCTTGCCTGATTCTCACCAGATTATACGCACCACGAAGATCTATCTTGGTGAACCAACTAGCCCCCTTAATCTGAGCAAACAAGTCAGAAATCAATGGCAAGGGATACTGAAACTTAACAGTGATCTTATTAAGAAGGCGGTAATCAATACACGGTCTTAGCGAACCATCCTTCTTGGCTACAAAAAAGAACCCTGCTCCCAATGGTGACGACGATGGGCGAATATGTCCCTTCTCCAGGGACTCCTTCACATAACTGCGCATAGCGGTGTGTTCAGGTACGGACAAATTAAATAAACGACCCTTAGGGAATTTACTACCAGGAATCAAATCGATAGCACAATCACAATTCCTATGCGGAGGTAGGGCATCAGACTTGGACTCTTCAAATACATCCTGAAAGTCCGACAAGAACTCTGGGATGTCAGAAGGAATGGATGACGAAATAGACAAAAATGGAACATCACCATGTACTCCCTGACAACCCCAGCTGGTTACCGACATAGAGTTCCAATCCAATACTGGATTATGGGTTTGTAGCCATGGCAACCCCAACACGACCACATCATGCAAATTATGCAGTACCAGAAAGCGAATAACTTCCTGATGTGCAGGAGCCATGCACATGGTCAGCTGGGCCCAGTACTGAGGCTTATTCTTGGCCAAAGGTGTAGCATCAATTCCTCTCAACGGAATAGGACACCGCAAAGGCTCCAAGAAAAATCCACAACGTTTAGCATAATCCAAATCCATCAGATTCAGGGCAGCGCCTGAATCCACAAACGCCATGACAGAATACGATGACAAAGAGCACATTAAGGTAATGGACAAAAGGAATTTGGACTGTACAGTACCAATAACGGCAGAGCTATCGAACCGCCTAGTGCGTTTAGGACAATTAGAAATAGCATGAGTAGAATCACCACAATAGAAA